>NC_140043.1:7928804-8058578 GCF_963513975.1 Fringilla coelebs | reverse complement strand
GGCATCGGCACCCACGGCCCGGCGCCAGTCGCCGTCCCTGCACGGGGGCCCCGCGGGGTCCGCCGGGGTTCACTGCCCCTCTTCCGCTCCCTGGTTTCTCCGGGCCGCCGGGTGCCGAGCGGGGATTTCACCCGCCTGGCCCGTCCGGCGGCAGCGCGGCAGGTGCGCGGCCCCGCGCAGCGCGGCTCGGCACCCGGCGGCGGCAGCCGCGGGAGGCACCGGGCACCTGAGAGCGCAGGGCAGCGGCGTCTGCACAGCAACCGTGCTGGGCTCCGCCGGTGGGCGTCCGAGAGAGGAGAAGAGAAAAGAGAAAAGAGAAAAGAGAAAAGAGAAAAGAGAAAAGAGAAAAGAGAAAAGAGAAAAGAGAAAGAGAAGAGAAGAGAAGAGAAGAGAAGAGAAGAGAAGAGAAGAGAAGAGAAGAGAAGAGAAGAAGAAAAAAGAAAAGAAAAGAAAAGAAAAGAAAAGAAAAGAAAAGAAAAGAAAAGAAAAGAAAAGAAAAGAAAAGAAAAGAAAAGAAAAGAAAAGAAAAGAAAAGAAAAGAAAAGAAAAGAAAAGAAAAGAGAAAAGAGAAAAGAGAAAAGAAAAGAAAAGAAAAGAAAAGAAAAGAAAAGATCTAAATGGAATAATTGTTTTATAACCAGCTCAATCCTCATGAACAGCAGTGGTTTTCATGCTAATATAGAGTGATGCGTCAGTGAAAACTGGGACTTGTGGGACCCCATGGACTGCCTGACTGATGAGCATGGTGGGGAGTCAGTGGGGCTCCACAGAGTCCAGGGGAATGGGATTGGGCTCCCATATCTCTCACTCTCCCCACACCTCCCACTGGCTCCTGCTTGCCAGCCTTGGCTCCATGTTATTTGCCATGGGGATTTCAGGCTGCTTTTACAGGGTCACTTGCCTGCAGATCCCAATGTAGAGATCACGCACGGGGAAATTCTCAGAAATAAAACTGTCAGCCACTCTCTCCCAGCACACAGCCGGTGGAGTTTCTCCCTTTCCCCTCTTTTTTCTTTTACTTCTCCCTGCCCCACCCCCAGGCCCCCGCCCTGACAACTGCTCGTGCCTCTCCAGTGAGATATCCATGCTCTCCTGCAGTGCAGCTGCCCTGTGTGGTCCACGGTTTGGGGCTATAAAGTTTTTGGGACCCTCGCCCAGCCCCAGAATGCAGAGCTCCCTTGAGAGCTCCCGGGGTGGCCAGGGCAAGGGGACCTGACAGTTGGGGTCATTGCCTGGAGCTCTGCCAGGAGCAACCCTTGCTTATCTGGTTTTGAGTGCACCAGGAGCTACCTCTAAAACCAGACACTCTCTGTCACTCCTGTCCTCAATATTGTTCATTAATGCTGTCAAAATGCTCTGTACGGGGATGCTACTCTGTAGCCTGGGGCTGACACACACATCTGCCGCTAATAGGTGTGAGAGAATTAGTGCCCATCCCCTCCTGCCTGGGGAAGCTCTTGTCCAGCTGCCTGTTCTCCCTGGGTGCAGGGAAATGGGGCTGCAGATACAGGGTAATGAGGTGCTGTTAATTTGAAAGAAGGATTCCCCCCACACCCCGGAGTACTGAGGTGCCAAAAATGTCTTAGTTGAAATGTATTCATTATTGCAGCACAATTTGGGGAAGAGGGGGTGAGAAGTCCTAAAAAGAAGAGAAGGACACTGTTGCTATCTGCATCCAAAGGGAAAGCAGCTGCCTCACTGCTTCTTGCTAGATCCCTTCTGCCATCCACTTGCAGCCGTTGCTAGAGGGAAGGTCAGGCATTTATCCACAACTCAGTTGTGGTTGTTGCGTTGAAGGTTTATACTCACTCAGTACCACTGCAGCATCCTGTGCAGACATTTATTTTGGCTAAAGGCAGCCTGGTTCTCACTTGGATACAGTCTCTGAGTCCTGACCCACACAGGCACCATGTGCCAGCAGAGCCACTGTGGCCGCGCAGGTTGTCTGTGTGTGTGTTCATTTCCACACAGGGGGGCCCAGGTGGTTCCATTCCACAAGAGGCTCCAGTTAGATGAGGACTGTCCTCGCATGGAGGGGAGGTCATTGCAGAGCTCAGTCACTGTCAGGACATATGTTGTCCTCCAAAGCTCCCTGTCTGCAGTTGCTGTAGACTGTCCTGTAGGGATTTTTTCCTTGAAAGAACTTTTCTACTTTTCTGTTAGGCCAGTAAAATAGCCTGGACATTCCTTGTTGTTCTACCTTGTCTACTGGCACAGCAAAGAACAGATTGACATCACTTGTTCTGGAGCTCAGATGTTTTCATGGGGTTTGGTGTGGCAGATGATGATATATATTAATCACTAACATAACACAGTATGTTAGCATAAACAAATGAACACAAGCAACAAACCACAGGGCTCAGCATGCTAATGCGAGGCTGAACAATCCACAGGAGATCCCATTGGGATAAATCTCCCTGCATTGCTGGGTGTTACATCAGACCTGTTGCAAACCCAAAGGCCATAAGGAACGGATGCTTCAGCCAATGTCAGCTGCTTCTTCAAATCCAATCCAGCATAAAAACTGGCTACATCACGGAGATTTTTCTTCTTGCATCACTGCTGGAGCTGAACCCTCTGGATCGCGTCCAGCTGAGAGGCAGAAGGCTCTGCACTGCCACTGAGGGCAGATCACACATGTTAAAGTCATATGGGGAGTGCAGTCTATGAGAGCAGAGACCAGACTTGAAGATGAGCCTAGGACCCTTCCTGGAGCCCATATTTGTCTGAAAAAAGCAGAGGTGCTTTTACCAGCCTGGTCCTTTCTCCTTTGCCTCCTTGTCACTTTACCCACTTGTGGATGTGCCTGTTCCTAAGGGATTTTGTGATCTGTCCACGGTTCTCAGCTCCACTTGCTATTTCCTCATGCCCTGCGGGAGACCTTGTCCCTTTTGAGAGTTCTGTGGTGGGGCAGGTGAGACAGGAGTGGAAGTCCCTTCTGCCTGCCTGCAAAGCCCACCAGTATTACT
Organism: Fringilla coelebs; assembly: GCF_963513975.1. NCBI lineage: Eukaryota > Metazoa > Chordata > Aves > Passeriformes > Fringillidae > Fringilla > Fringilla coelebs. The sequence continues at coordinate 8,055,609 of NC_140043.1, read as the reverse complement.
GACTGCACATTTCTTTCTCCAGGCAGAAGGATTTTGAGGATTTCAGACCATTGCTCTGACTCCTGCTTCCACCATCCCACCACCCAGGCAGATGCCCTGCTGAGGGTGCTGAGGACAGGCAGGTTGTCTCTGCTGGAGCCCAAGGCTGATGCAAGAGGCAGGCACTGCAGTCACAGCCTGCCGGGCACAGAGATCAGCTGGATGGGTGAACCAGCCCTGCCTGAAATGTGATGTACCCTGCACCCTCTGCGCTCCTGCCTGCAGAGACCTGCACAGAGACCTGGCACCCCTTAATAGACATCTTGGGGAAAGGAAGGGGCAGGGACTTCAGCAGCCCTTAAGGTAAACCCTTCCAATATACTTTGCAATCCCTGCACAAGCCCTGCGAAGGGCAATGGCGTGTCACTGAATAAGCACGGTGAAGCAGAGCAGAGCAAGCCTCAGAGCTCCCAATCCTGCCACTGTAAATCTCAAACAAGTTCAACACAGGGTATCCAGGACTGCTTGGCACATTTAAATCCCTTTGCTGTTTAAATCTCAGTGTCCTTCTGGGCAAACAACAGTGATGATGTTTAATCACCTTCAGAGAGCTGTTTGGCATTGAAAGGGATCCAGGTTAATCTTGGCTTAGGTTTTGTATAATTTATTTATTGTATTTTTAGGTTTTGTTGTATAAAGCAACACAGCACCATTTCTAGCTCTTTTCTCATGACATCTTGTCATCAGAGAGTCATCTCTTCTTCTTCCTACTCATTAATTCCATTCCCCCTTTTTAGTTGAAATTCCAGACTGAAGCCATTCAGGAATGCACATTGATGAGGATTTTTGACATTCCTTGTGATTTTCTCATATAAAATTTTTAATGTAAAAGGCTGTTCAAATCTAACCAGTTCTCGCACAAGTGGCTGCTGCATAAGGAACATCCTCCTTCTTGTCCTACTTAGCTCAGGGTTTTAGCTACTTAGACAGGGTTTGGAAAAGACATTTGAAGATGTACCATGAGACTCCCCAGAGAAGTGAGAAACAGCAGAACTCTTTCCTTCCTCATGGCTTTTGCTGGGGAAAACCTGGCCCTGGTGAAGTCAGCAGTGGGATCCCCATGACCTGAGAAAGGCACATGTGTAAGGGGACCCATAACACACCCAGGGCCGTGCTGGCAACTGTCCCTGTGGAGCCACTGGCCCTGGAGGCGAGGGCTCTCCACCTCCCCCACGCACGACTCACTGCGGTCCCCAGTGGGCCCCGGCCTGGGAAATGCCGCCATCCCTGCAAATAGCACCAAGCGAATGGCACTGAGGGCTGGTTCAGTTTCAGGAACTGCCAATGCTCACGCCTTCCTCTGCAGAATTAGCACAAGGACAGATTAAAGAAAGCCAATTTCCTTTCTCATCAAATAAATTCCTTCTGGGGCAAACAAAGCCACGAGCACAGGGCTCTTGTCCTCCCGTGATCTTGTGGTTTGCTCTGGTTGGAAGAGGCAGCTTTGGAAAACCCAAGCCCATTTCCTGCTCTGCGTGCTGCGGTGTATATCCTCGCCTCAGCCCTGGAAATGCTTTGATGGATATTATTAGGCCCGGAAAGCATTTGGAGCTCCTTTCTTCCGTACGAGCTGAACAAACTGCTATGGGATGAAAGAGAGGCAAATTGGAACGGCCTGTGGATGCTGCAGGCAGGCTGCCTCGCTAAGGGAGCCCATGTTGTGCTGCTGTCTGTGATAGGGACAAAGCAGCCTTGGGGCCACAGTTGTTGCCAGCCCCTGGGGAGGGGGGACATCTCTTTCATACTCTCCTGCCAAAAGGCAGAGCTGTAGTGGGGCACCACCAAACCGACAGTAGTAAAACATGACCCCTCCTAATTGCATCCAGCCATACCCAAGACTTTGGCCTCTTCTTAAATCCATATACCAGGTCCACCAAATCCCATTGCCTACCCCAACACGCCCTCACCAAATCCTACAAGCGAGGTGAACCAGCTTTTCTCCCCCCTCACAATGACCATTGCCCACCACAGGACAGACTTGCTCATTCTTTCTCAGCCTTCCAGACATTGGGAGCAGGAGTCTCTCACTGCTGTGAAAAGGAAAGTGCATAAAAAGCAAAGCCAAGCCAAACCAAACCTTTGCTTTCCGAGGGACCAGAGCTCTGAGTGGAGTTTTGCCACTAACACAGTCAAGAAATGACAGTGAGGAAATCTTGGGGAGTGAACAGCACTTGTGGTTATTGGTGAAATCCCATATTAGTAGAAAGGTCTGGTAAATGGAAGCAGGAGTCGCTCTGACTACAGCATCTGTTGGATGTGGAGAGTGGTTATGACTCTCTCCAAATACAATGCACATGTACTGGGGAAAATGACTGCTACAATAACAGGAATAAATCTTAATAGAGACTTGGGTGATAACAGACACCATAGGGGAGTTATCAAAATGAAAAACATATGGCAGCGTCTCTGCCAGACCTGCATGGAAACCCCTTGGAAGGACTAAGCAGAGCTTGTACCTGAAAACAAAAAAAGAGCAGAAGACACAGTGACAGGGGAACAGGGCTGAGGGAACCACATAAATTCTGTCATCATGCCCTCCTCAGAAGAGCAATGGGGGTTTGGTGTCAGCATCCTATGGCCTGTCTCCTTGCTGGACAAGTCCAGGTTTAAAAGCAGCCTGGTCTGACAAATTCTTTCCCACTTCTCTCAGGTTTGGCAAGGCGAAAGGCTGCTAGTCAGGCTGGACAGGGGCCATTTTTGATTGTGTTCAAACAAGACCTTGACCTGCATTGCTTATTATCATTAGATCCCATTTTCTCTGCCTTTTGGCAGCAAGTAAGGGCAAGGATGGCAGAAAAGGAGTAGTGGAGGAGCAAATTCAGGGCCCTGGAAAGTTCAGGCACAGCCCTGGCTGCAAGGGCAGGATGGATTTATTTTCCTGCAGTTATAGGAGCTCAAACTGAGCCCAGACTTCATGGTATGGCAAAGAACAAGCAAACGGGAAGCTCGGCTGGAACTGACAGTTTCTTGGCAGCAAGCAGCAAGAGACAGGACACAGCAACATTAAATGAAATTGCACCTTCTCCCCAGCACTTCAATGTTTTCAGCAGAGGTGAAACCACAGATTAGCCAGAGTACAGAAACCCAGCTTCGTTTTGCTCTCCTCAGGAGCAGCCTGTCAGGTGATGGATAAACAAAAGCACAGCAGATACAGAGCAGGTTGATGTGAGATGTGGGTACTGTTTGTCTCTTTGGTCTGCAAGAAGGGAGCAGGAGGCATTCCCCAGATCCCTAGAGCAAGGGGAGGTGTGCAGCTTCTACTTCGGGTTCAGGAGCAGGATATGAGGATTGGTTCCTGGGTACCAGCCACAGCTCCTTGGTTCTGTTAAAAGGTTGGTCCCACACCAAACCCTGACTGCACTGACTCCTGTGGCCATCCAGTACTGAGGTAGAACCCAGGGGCAGAGGGAGAGCCTTGAGCAGGGACCATCACATCCTCTTCTCTCTCAGAGGTGACTGTGTAGGCTACCATCATCCCATCCAGTGCCAGCTTGACAACTGGGGATTAAATAGTGGAAAAATCAAAAGACAGCTGACGATGGGGTTTATATTAGTCAAGACACTTGGGCAGCTAGCTTTAGATGACCAGGGTCACCAGCAGTAAATAGAGATATTGTTATGGTCCTGGAAAAAAGATAGAGGACAGGAGGACCACGGAACAGACCTTAAGTGCTAAATGCCTCTAAGCTGTCAGGGACTTTGCCCCTGGCTGTCATTATTTTAATTGCATCCTAAATCTGCAGCCACTGGTCAGAGCAGGTGTCTGAGGACAGGGGATGGATCTACTTTGGTGCCTGTCACAGACAAGACTGAGCTGAAAAGAGAATTGGATGTGATATTTGTTACACCAAGCATCCACATTTATATAATCCAGGGTTAGTAACCCCGAATGACTTGTTTGCTTACAATATCTGCCCAGGGGATGAGCAAAGAGGATCCTGAAGCTCTGAGTGGTCTATTCCAGCACCAGAGGAACAGATTCTGTCCGCCAGGATCTGCCTGTTTCCCCAAGCTGGGACTCACTCATGCCCATGGCTGGTACAGTCACTGGGACAAGACCCAGGGAAAGGCAGAGACTGTCTGACCCCAGACGGGCTGCAGATGCCTTGTTTTGGCTCAAGCAAATGTACATCAGGCAAATCAATTCAGAGATCAAACAGTGTCTTTATGCTAGTCCTGAGCAGAAGGGTTGTTTTATTCTGTGCTTAGTCACAATAAACAAAACAATAAAGTAGTAATAAATGGTCATCAAAAATTATTTCAAAGTCCATAAAACAAAAACAGAGTTTAACAAGGACAAATTAATTGTTAACACTCCTCCTCTTCCCTGTCCCATAAAACATGTCAGGTTTTACAGGCGATGGGGTGAATGCCAAGCTCCCCTGGCCTTGTGAGACCGGCAGCGTGATCATTGTTGCCTTTTGCTGTGAGCAAGGTGACAACCCCAAAATCCCATCACCACTACAGCCCCAGTTCCCACTTCTGCTGCTGGCTGAGGACCCTGCACAACACTGTGGGCTGCCCATGGCTGTGGGATACTGCACATACCCCATATTTCCCCTCCATTGAGGCAGGGAGTGCTGTGGTGCTGTCAGGAGCCTGACACTAAAACCACAGGATGCTGTGCTGAGCCCTTGCACTGAGCAAACAAGGTTTTCTAAAGGTTTAGAGGACCACCTTCACGTGCAGAATGACCCCCCATGTTTAAACCAAACAATCTTGACCTCTCTATGAGTCTTAGCCACATAAAAGCTCACCTCTTGGACTCTCCATTAGGTTTTATGATGTGCTTCCATATTTAAATGGACATGACTCACACCAGGGTTTCTGCCGTGCATGTGAAGGAAAGAGAAGATGAATGCCAGATGTTACGTATGAGTTACTTCAGGGGAAAAAAAAAAACAAAAAGAAAAAAGGAAATGTTGGGCTGGGCTTTCCCAGCTTCCCCTGCTCAGGTGAGCATCAGACTAGGATTTGACTTTTCTTTAAAAATGCAGCCTCCTCAGCCTGGCCACACTCATGGCTGCTCTGCAAGCAAACAGCCCCCCCAGTTCACCCTCCTCACAGCAGGGGCTTCAATTTTCTGTCAAAAGTCTTCTGGCCAAACCTGGCAGCTGTCAGCACCTCCCTGTTTATTTGTGGAGCAGGAGGGGGCAGGAGGAGGAGTGGAGAAGGGGTGGAGGGCAGCCCCTCTTTGGGGTGACACATTCCTTCACCCAGAAAACTCTGGGTAAGGCAGGCAGAACAGCCGGGTGACACAGAGGAGCAGCACAGGTGGGTGGTATGGGTGGTGAGGGGAGAGTTCTACCCACTGCAACTGGAAAAGCACCTGACAAGCTGCCTGCCATGCCCATGGGCTTATGGCTGCTTTCCTTTGGGCTCCAGTGGCATGGGTAGTTAGGAAGGGCTGAGCAGCAGATTCCGTTTACAGCCTTGCTCCTGCCTCTCTGAAAGGACTTTCTGTCCCCACACAGACCCCCTGCATGTGATTGCCTTGTCCACTCTGCTCTCAGTGGGCTCATCTGGCACATTCTCCCATTCCCACCTCTGAGGGACAATGGCAGAGCCTCCACCCAGGCAAGCATGGAACTGGCAGGCTTGTGCCATAGGTCAGCCCTTTCCTGGTGCTGTGTACACACAGAGCATGAAGCACAGCCATGACCACACTGAAGTCATGGCCAACAGGTCCTGCTCTCAGACTCTCAGCACCACCCATGGTGAAAGAAGGATAACTCCACCCATTGCATCTATTTCAGAATAGGGAGACACAGCCTTAAAAACCTAACTAGCCCTTCTCAGGAGGCTCCTCCAATGCTCTGTGTGGCCTCTTCTCCCTACAGCAGGCTCGGGGACTGACACATTGACATGAAAGGGGTCCTGCTGCTCCCAGCCAGGGCAGGCTGTCCCACTGCAAACAGATGAGGCTGAAACTCCACACTAAGCATATGTAACGACATTAAGCTGTTGGAACTAAAGGATAATTTGAAAAGTATTTTTCTTAATGCTGGCATTAGGTTTCCCCAGCTTTGCAGTTGGTAAACAGAAAAAGAATGTCCTTACTAAGGAAAAGCAAGTGAAAGCTGAACCAGAGGGGAATTAGGGGGCGGTGGATGCTTGAAGCTGGGTCCCCTTGTTTAGTTCAGTGTGCTGATCATGCTTGGTGCAAGAACATCTGCTCCCACCCCAGACCTGCAGAAACAACCTAGGAGTCACTGGCTTTCCCTCACTGGCAAACTACAACATGGCAAGAGGGAACTAACATGGTCACACTGTCCTGGGAGCAAGAGCATCCATGCTGCATCCTGCCTGCACAAAGGGCAGGGCTGCACTCCCACTGACGCCCTGCAAATATTCATCTTAAGCAAAATATCTATTTTTTCAGAAGGGATGAACTGAGAGACTTTTCAACTTTATATCACACAGAAAGTCCCCCTGGGTACCTGCTGAACTCTGCAACTTCTTTATACAGCTGCTGAGTGACTCAGTCATGAATAGAGAACACAGAACTCTGCAACCTTTACTCTCCATTTTAGGTGTCTGTCTTTAGCTGGGTAGATTAGTGCCGAGTTTATGAAAACAGGAGATCTGCAGCTACAGCAGCTGCAAGTGGTGTCTGGTGAGTTATGGTAGTTCTCAGCACTATCCTGTTCCCCAGCCCTGCAGGGATGGCAGCCCTTCCTGATGCTCTGGGCCTGGTGAGTCACAGCCTTATGGTGCAGCCTCTCCATGGCCTGTCTGCATTCCCACCTCTGCCCCTGCAAAGGTCCCGGGGCTGCAGGCTCTGTTCTTGCTTCTGCTTCCTCTCCCTGCCTCTGCCACCACAGGCCAGCACAGCAAGTGGGATGTGGGGCCCAGTGCTGCATCCCGAGCTCCTGAGGGCAGGAAACTGGGAAGCTGGCAGCTCAGGGACCACGGGGAGGCATCAGAAGAGCCCATGTCCCCCACAGAGGAATTCCTGTGCCCTTGCAAAATGCCCGTGTGAACGGAGGCAGGAAAATTAGCTGCAATATGGCTTTTTGTGATCACAGAGATATTGCAAAAGGAAGGAAAATAAAAAAAGGTTCCGTTTTCCTCTCATTCCCCTTCCCCACCTCACTGGAAAGACTCAGGAAGTACCCAGCCACCAGGAACAATGTGAAAAAAACCCGGTACCATTTTCCCTGGTGAACCTGGCAGGAGCCCAAGCAGGGACCATAACAGCCAGTGGGAGTGAGGCTCCCTCATGCCTCTCCTGGAGAAACAAGTGTTGGGCTCCTTCATTTCACTTTCCTCCTCATCCTTTGTGGAGCCCTGCTGCCATGTCCTCAGCATGATGAGGAGGGATGTCTCCCTCTGCCTGGATATTCGGAGTGCATGTGTAGCAGCTAGGGCTGGCAGGGGGTCCCCAATGAGCTCCCTGCCTCTGGCCTGAGTGAGGAGCCGTGGCTTGCTGAAGGATACATGCTGGTCACTCCATCAGCCTCTTTATTTTCCAACTCTTCCCCAAAATGCCTTTTAATTGAGCATCAAGGCTGCCCAAAAGTTTTCTCATCACAAACCATTAGTGTAGATGCAGCCTGTGACAAAGGCCGCCAGGGCATGTCCCTGGGAACATTAAACAAATTTTGCAAGAGTTGCAACCACAAGAGTGTCTGGGCAGAACCAAATTTACCACAAGCCACGTTCCTTCCCTTCCCTTCCCTTCCTGCCCTGCCCATCTGGCACAGCTGGGGGAGAGCACAGGCAGAACCGGATGCTGGGGTCGCAGCTCTTGTACATCCCAAACAATGAGGTAAGGGAGAGGTCTATGGCCCAACACATCCCATGTTGGGTGTGAGGAAAGCCCAGGATACTGAGGAGCATCTGTGCTTCCAGACAGCCCATTCCTAGGAGAAGATACCATGGCCTGTCCTCCTCCAGGGCCTCATGCATCCCCTGGGCTTGTGTGCAAATGCTGTGCTTCCCCAAATAGACACTTTTCTGGGAATGTCCCACGGCCCCGAGGAGGCTTGGCTGGTTGGCATCAGATGACCAAAGCCGTTGCGTGCTCCCATTGTTCCCCAAGGCAGTTATTAATAGAGCACTGTAATAATAGGGGATATTTATAAAACACCTCTGTGCCTGGGAATCCAGAACAATCTGCAAACCTGTGCAGGTCTGTGTGCCAGCCCTGAGCCCCTCTGGTGATTGTTACAAAGAGAAAATAAACCCTATACCCCACAGAATTGTGTGAGAAATGCATGGGCTGGAGGGGACACTGCAAAGGTCTGATGTAAGACACGAGCACCAGCACTGTGATCCTGCAAGGGTGCAGGGGACAGCTCAGGTCCAGCCACCTCCCTGGCAGCAGAGCAAAGCAGGGGAAGAACAGGACTCATAAGTGCTCTTTCTCTGGTCCCAGCTTGTGGGGAAGAGAGATGTCACTGAAGAAATGAAAGCTGGTATGGTCCATGCCCAAGCTCCCCAGGACTACCCAGGGGGTAAGCGTGCAGCTGGCAAGGGGGCTGCACCGGTGTAATTGCCTTTTATGCTGAGTTTGATTTGTCGCCCTTACTGACATCTGGGCTGCAGAGACCAAGACCAAACTCTGGTGACAGGGCTGAGGATCTGTGCTTTAACACTTACAGAAACCTGTGCAAACCTACCAGGCCCTCTACAGGAGAATGCACACTTTTGATTAGTTTTATAGATGGAAAAATCAAAATGAGGTGCGGGATTCAGTTAGAGCGAGGCCAGGCATCATGGGCTGGGGCGAGGTGTAGAGCCTGGCACCACACAGGGGCTCCACACAGCCAGCATGGGGACGAGAGGGAGAGGAATGCAGATAGCCTTGCTGTTGGGCTGTTCCATCAGGATCATAAAACCAAACAAATCCAGTCCTCCCCCCAGCCTTGCTTGAGGAATTAGAGAAATGAGGCCATTTATGTCTTCACACGGGCGACTGAGCCTGGCAATGACCTCTGGTCACTTCGAAGCAGGGCTGGATTTGAAATGTGAACCAGAGACCAGGAGGTGAAAACCTCCATATCCCATTACAAATCGCTGGGGATGCCGAGGGCTTGTCAGGCCACAGTGCTTTGCTCTTATTTATGACTATTTGTCTGTGATTGTAGCCATTGCCAGGGCTGGCCTTAGTGCTCTTACTGCTTGGGCAGTGGTCAGCTGCTGAGTGGCCTCCAGGGCCAGCCTGTCTCCCAGCAAAGCCAGAGGCTGGGATCCTGGGGCTGGAGTGGTCAAGGTGTCACTCCTTGCTGCTGGAAAAACACATTGGTTCTTCTGTGGCAGCAAGCACAAGCACAGTGGGTGACACAGTCCCCCAGCTGCTGACAGTCATGAGGAGATGAATTCACCCTTTAAGGTAATGAAGTATACAGCCTTATACAGTAAGGGATCCAGGTAAAAAAAATCCCTGAGCCATAATGTAGCGAAATTAATTCTATATATTGTATATTCAATCTTGTAAACTGGCTTATTCACAACCAGACAGCACTTGCTGTTTGATTATTAGTGCTCTAAGATAGGAAAATCCTCTGTCTGGCTTGAGCTTGTCCTCTGAAACAACTGCACAAGATCTGCTTTATTCACAAGTGGTTTAAATGACTTAAGTTTTCTTTTATCCAAACAGATCTCTAACTCATCAAGAAACCATGGCTTCATGAGAAAATCAAGTTGGAGACAGCGTGTATTTCTTAAAATATCCTATCTCTCTATAAACAGAGAATTTCCTTCCATCTCTTTTAAGCCTGCTTCGCCCACTCCTCTCCACTAATCATCTTATTTCTACTTTTGTGGTCTAAGAGGTATCAGATAATTTTGCAGATCAGAAGCTAAGGCAAGCCCCTGGGTGGTCAGAGAGACCCTCCCCAAAACGGCTTTGCTGGCTCTGCCCTCCAGACAAAAGGGTAGGTTCCCACAGCTCAACAATGGGATTTGGAAGATGTTTCATAGAAGAAGTTTTAGCACCCCTGTGTGGTATCACTCTGCTATGTGAGAGCAGAGCAGCAAAGGGAAATTCTGCCTGAAGCTTTGATGAGTCCACAGCAGCCTGGGTCTGCTGATGGAAATGTGACTGTTGGAAGGCCAAGCCCAAGCAATTTTCCAATTACCAGTTCAGCCTCTGGGGAAAGCCACAAACCCACCTCAAGGCAGGGATGGGCACCACAGGGCTCTCTCAGGTGGAGTTCCTTAGAAGTACAGAAACAGGAGAGAGAGCAGTGTGTAGAGAGCATGCAGTGATAAACTCCACAGATCCATGATCTGGCTGTGACATTAAATGCTTTACAGCAGAAGTGATGATAATTCATTTGCTTATGATGTGGGACAGCTGATGGATGTGCTGATGCTGTCAGGATCAGCTGCACTGATTCTCATGCAGACTCAGGGGCTCTGTTTAGGAGACATGATGGGTTACTTCCCAACAGGACTATGGTGATTTAGGAGGTGGAGCCCCATTTTCAAAGGTGAGAAAGTATTTAAGTGCGTGTTTGCTGAGTACCCACGTTTGCCATCTGAAGGTATCCAGACACTGGCTGGTGATGGAGAGACAACAAAAACCAGTGAAAATTAATAAATCAGGGCAATACTGGTCCTGAACTGCTGACTGGTTTACTAGTTTCACCAGGCACTATCTGCATTTTATAGGAATGTTTACACACTCCTGCAGATGCGATGCAGGCTGCCAAAATGCTTGCACTCTCTTGAAAACGCACCAAGGTGCATTTCTCCCTGAATCTTGGTGGGATTTATGCTGTTAAATCTGTTCTGGAAACACCAACCAAGAAGCTGCATTTCTCCAGTGTCCAGCTGAAGTGCATTAACTCCAGGTGCAGGTAGAAGTGTGAAAAGCAGCTCAGCTGATGGGAGGGAAGGTGTGTGTTGATGGTGCCAGATCCATGTTCATTCTCAGCCCTTTGCAATGGGGAAGCTCCTTTCCCCTCAAGGCTGTTCTGCTTGGTGCTGCAGCATGTCCTGGGAACAGTCCTGTCACTCTGAGCAGCTCTCCCTTTCCCTGCTTCCAGCAGAAAGGACCTGTGGGGGGTGAAACAGTGCCAAGCGCCTGCTGCTCAATAGAGCAAACATATTCTGAGGGTTATTCATCAAGAATAAAACTACAGAAAGAGAAATACAGGACTGTAAGAAAGTGCAGTGCAGATCTAGAGCTGAATAATGGAAATTCCCAAGAATGAGGCTTGCTGGTGGCTCTTCACACACAAAGTTAATCCAATAAAGTGAATTGTCCTGTGCAACCTTTCCAGTACAGCAGCCTTTCCTTCAGCAATAGGATTAACTTTGGGGTCAACCAATGTATGCAATGCTGAATTATTCTGCCTTGGTGCACTATCAGAGTCTGAATTTCCTATTTTCCATTTGCTTTCTTTAGCAGAGCATTTTGTTGCCAGCCTGAAATGATAAACTTAGTGAACACACAACAAAAAGTCTTAGGTTCCACTGAAACACAAGTTAATCAAGTATAAATAATGTGTATGCTGTTTACGGTCCTAAAACTTAGATTGGCTTCTAGTTAAGATTACATGTGTGTTCCTAGTGTTTGTTTTTGTTACTTGTGTCAGGACTAGAATCCAAAATACCTAGGACTACATAACAGCTTTGGGAATATCACATTTTCAACCCAATGGCTGGGTTTTGCTGTAGTGATTTTAAGCTTCTTGAAAACATGGGCAAAGAATAAATTGGCTAAGTAGGAAAAAAGTTAACGTAAAATCTCTTTGAAACAATACAGTAGTTGTAAAATAATCCACCCAAACTTCTTTTCTTGAGGTTCCTGTGCTGAGAGCATTTCCTTTTCAATGCCAGGTTTAGAAATTTCCACCTAATTTCATGCTATGAGGAATCTATAAGAGTTTGTCTGCTCTGGGGTGAAGCACTGTGCTGTGCCAGAAGAGGCAAGAGCTCTTCAACTGAGTAGAGGCAGGAAAACATGCTCAGCCCTTACTGCAGCTCTCTCTTGTTGCAAAGAGAGGAGATCTTGGCATGTGACAGGTTTCCTCTATGGTTCCTCTGAGTCCAAAGGCTTGTCCAGGCCTTGCCTTTGGCATGGCATCTGAATCAGGTTTGGGTTCCTTTACTGAAAATCTGAGTCCTTGCAAAATCCTTTGTCCAAGACCCAAGGTTACTGCAAAGCACCTCTGGGTCCCTGTGGCAGCCTGGGCATCAGCCTGACTTGTCCAGTTTGTGGAGAGAGTGGAGCTTTTGCAGGTGGCCAAAGTGATGCTATCAAATCTAAGTGTCAGATTCCAGGGGGAACAGCCTGCCCTGGCAAGGGCAGCAGGCTGGGCCGGGTGCTGCTGTCACTGAGAGCAGGTTTTTGGCTTAGCAAGTTCAGCAGGCATCCAGCAGGTATTCACAGAGTCTGTGGGGGACTGACCCAGACAAATTTGACCTCCAGCATGTAGAGAGCATCAGGGAAGGGTTCTGGTTTTACTGTCATATCTAGTAGGAAAAGCTTAGCAGTTTTGAGGAGCGATGCACTGTGTCCCTGTGAGCAGGAGTTTGGCAGGGAGGGCATGCCAAAGAGCTGCTCAGCTGTCCGCAGCTTTACCTAGAGAGTTTTTTAATGAAAAGAAAGGCAGGGGGACAATATAAGCAATAAAAAAGCAATGCTGACTGTGGCTGAAGAGAACAAGACTTTGTGGGAGTAATCTGAGGCCCCAAATAAGGGGTCTCATGCTGGTTTTATGTGGGGTGTAACTGTCCCAGGGCAGGTTCCATCACAGCCCTCACAGTGTTTTTCCCACAAGACCCTTCCTGCAGATGATAGGAGAATAGGTACAATGTGGGATAATGACAGATTTTCAATGTATTTCTGAATGTCTTGGTTTAACTTCTGCCTGGTATTGTCAGGGCATCTCTGGACATGTGACTCTTCATCTCAAGTGTTTGCACTGCCTCCAACAGGCACGGTGAGTGCTCACCACGGAGACATCAGATTCCATTTGAAGGCCAAATTGAAGTGTGGGTAATTACATTTCCCCATTTAAACTGCTGGCCAGTCTCAGCTGGATAAAATGTTCCCTTCCTAGCTGGAACTGTTGCCATGTCCTGGGAAACAGCTGCTGTGACAAAGCGAGGGGGCAGCTGCTGTGTGAACAGGACTGACGTGTCCGTGGCACACGGCAGCCCAAGGCCAGGTACCCGACGGCAGGAGCTGCTGCTGCCGAGGGCTCGCCTGCACACTGGGAGCCCCAAGAGCCTTTCTGGGTTTTGGTACAGCTTAAACCAGTGCCTGGCCCAGTGAGAGAGCAGAGGGATAGAGAAAGGATCAAAGCCAAGTGCAAGTGGGATTTGCAAGGCTGAGTAAGGGGCCGCTGTTGCCCGAAGCACTGCCTGCAGTGCTTGATTTGGGACAGTGATGCCGGTCAGGGTGCCCATGCTATTCAGAGCATGCTGCCCCCACATCGTGATTCTGACACGGTGAACTCTGCAAATGAGAGCAAGTCCAGCGACATCTGAGCCAAAGACAAGCTGAGTCAATGGCCCAGCTTAGGAAAAGCTGGTGAAATACAGACTTGGCCCTTTTCCTTCCGTGCAGCGCTGGTGAAGTGCACAGTCTCTCAAGTAGGTCTTTATAGCTGATCAAAGCGTCTGTGTGACTTTTGAGGGGGTTGAGCTTCCACTCACAACCCAAGGTCCAGTTTAATAATGTAGCTTGTTAAATAAACAAGTGGATATGCAGAGCCCCAGCACTGTGACGATGGAGAAGATCCGGTGTTCTCTTCCCACTCCAGAGCCAGCTGTTGATGGACATCTGTCTGTAAAACATTGGGCCTTTTATTGTTTTTAATGCAAGAAATGCCTTTTCCTGGAGACCACCACTGAATACTGCTTTGCTAGAAAGGCTCCTTCACAATCCAAACAGAGAGCAAGTGAGCATAGAGGATCCATTACCCAAAAACTCAACAAAATCTTCCTCACCCATGAAAAGTGTATGCACAGCGGAGGACGATCTCGGGGATGGAGCTTGGAAGAGGGGGGAGCTGTTCCTGGAGGGTGGCGTTCTGGGACCCACCAGAGGAAAATACTTCCATTTTTCTATCCGATAACTCTACTGCCTGGCTAACAAAAATAATCCCTTATTAAAGATAACAGGAATCTGGCTTGTATAATGCATTCATTGAGATTGATGTGCTTCCAGTTTTCAGAGTTTCTATACCTTCAGAAAGACTAAAAGCCACAGTATCAGCATGATGGTGGGGACAAGCTTTTTCTTTTTTGCAGGCACAGTTTGGGTTTATGATTTTTTGTGTGCTTTTGAATTGCAGACTTAAATTTGATCTCAGCCATCAAAATAGAGTTGTCAAGGTCTTAACATGCCTGAACAGGTTACCCATTCAGCCTTGCATTGCAGTCCAGGGGTGCCTAAGTGTAATCACCTCTTTTCACCAGGGACATGGAGCCACCTATCTGAATTCCTATCCTTTTATTAGACCAGAGATTTGTTTTATTAGGAAAATATGGAAAATGCAAATGCCAGTAATATATTCCTTTAACTGAGCCAAATTCTACATTCTCTTATGCTCTCAGATACCTTTACCACCAGCAGTATTTTGTCTAGTGTGCAGACAGCACAGTGGGCTCTTGGAGAAAGAAAGCTCAGCAGTGCCACTGCTACTGTTCCCCAGGGAGCTGCCCTGGAGCCCCCTGCTGTAGGACAGAGGCAGCCAGAGGGTTACAAAAGCACTGATTCTGCCACAAACCACCCAGAGTCCCCTCCACACTGGCACATAGCCCTCGCATCTGTTTTGTGTGGGAAGAAGTGATTTCAGCCTGACAGGTAAAATCAGGTGTTCTTACAGATCAGTCCTGGAGGAGACATCAGCAGCAAGATAGATCTTAATTTCTGATGAGAAATGGTCCACTAGAACTGGCAAAGGCCCCAGTTCTGAGGTGGTAAATAACTGCAGCACTTTTCTGGCAGTAAAGCAAAAATCTGCTTTTGTGCAATGGTCAGCAGAGGAGTACTCAACCAGAGCAACCTGGGGTAAGCAGAGGGACTCCCAGGGAGAAGGTAAATGTAGGATCTATTTTACAGACTCAGAGTATTGTGGTCCATTTTTGTGACCAGAAAAGGTCTACTTCAGCATTGGAAAGTTCCACCCATCTCAGAATAGCTTTGGTTTTCCGAACACAATTTGATGTCATCAAAGATGATTTCACCTTTTGTCTCTTCATGGGTGAAATTGCAGCTGAGTGACATTCTCACATTATGCAGGGACAAGTGCTGCAGAAATTCCTCCAACTGAGGAGCACTTAATTGCAGGGTCACCTTGGCAGTGTGGTGAGGAGATCCCCTTTTGGCTCCCACCAAGGGCAGGTTTGAGAGAGGCCTCAACTCACGTGGTTCCTTCCCAGGACTTGGCTCTTCCCACTGAGCTTCCTGCGAACAGCAGGACCATGAAAGCACAGAACCCGGATGTCCATCTCCTGGCTCCTTTCATAGCTGTTTTCCATAGATGAAAAGCATGGTTTCATCCTGCTAACACCCAGGAGCTGGCATGTTTCAGCTTGGAGTTATTTCTTTTTTTTTTTTTCTCTAAAGAGCAGTGATAAAAATAACCCCTGTGAGAAAAAAAAAAATCAACCCTTGAAGGCCTGACGCAACCTTCACCCACAGGAGCACTAGCACCGACAATACCATAATAAAGATCTGAGGTATCACCAAGAAAAATAGGAAGCAGCCAAAGAAAAAAAGGTCACCACAAGCTCACTGTAAACACCCTTGCTTTGCACATATCTTGGCTATGCTGATGTGATTGCTAGCAGGCCAGTGTGATGCTGCATTTTCACTCCTACAGGTATTTATTTTACACTCTGGCTCTGAATCTGAGCCTCTGAATGTAAAAACAATCAGAAGGCTGAAGTGTAAATTCTCCCTGCTGATTTATTTACTGTTGTGTTTTTATAGCACCACATGGCTCTAAGTTTGCACTGGGTCCATTCAACCAAAACCCATGTCATACACTTCCAGAGAAATGAATGACTTTATAAATTCTCTACAATAATAATCCCACGTACAGGAATGCATGCAGAGAACACCCAGACGGGGTTGGAATGTTTTAAGAATATAATATTGTGCTTTTTTGGTCAGGGAAACACATTTCTCTCAGGAATATGTGGTGTGGCCCAGGCTCCAGCCCTGTCTGCCTACCACCTGTAATAAGCCCTTTGGGAGATTTTAGTTCAGGCCACCCAAACTGTGAGCTGGGCAAAGAGACATCAGCACTATGAAGTTAACAGCCTTAATGAAGCCCGGCCCAGAGGAGACTCAAAACATCCACAGTAGGGGAAAAAAAAGGAAAGAAAGAAAAGGCTTTGATAGGAAAAACATCTGATCCATGTTCTCTAATCTTTGCTTTGTTAGCTAAAGCATCTTTAAAGGGCTTAATACCCCTGGAACAGGGATCTCTTTCTCTCCCCTTCAGAAATACCAATTAGAAGAGCAGGAAACTGCTTCCAGAATGGGGGAACTCTAAAAGAAATTAACTTCAGCTTGAGCAATCTGATTGCCTTTTTTTCACAAGCAATTTTCCCCCTGTTGTGTGGGTGAACAACAGTTTTCTCCAGGGAGAGAAACCAGCTCCACGTGCCAATACTGCTGATGGAAAGGGAAAGCAGTGAGGCAAGGAGAGGGGAAAATTTATCCAATAAAGGGACAAGAAAACAAGAGGATTTACATTTTAAATATAACAGGAATGACACCGTTCTGCTGTGGCAGCCTGAGGAGTGAGTGTGCTGTACACTGGCAAGAGGGAAGCAGCAGGCTGGGTACCAGCACTCAGTCACCAGCTGTGAACAGGATCGGTGCATGGCCCCTCCAGCCCCGGCAGTGGAGGCAGCGAGGGATCAGCTGGGCAGAGGTGGCGCTGATGGCAGCAGATTGCATTGTCTTTGCACTGCTCCAGCCTCCTCTGGAAGGAAAAACCTTCCCCAGAGTCTCGCTGTGGGGAGCACGTGGGCAGGCACAGTCCCTGCCTGTGCAGCACAGCTGATGGCCAAGGGATGGCCTTGGTGCAGCTCAGTAGGGCCAGCCCAGTTTTGCTGCCAGCAAACCCGGTCACAGAACTCCTGGTGACACGCTGGGGACTGTGGGCCACACTTGCTCCTGCCCCAGGGTTTGGTGGTGGGAGCAGAGGTGCCACTGCAGCCTGTGGGGCTGGGCCAAGGAGCAACCACCTGGACAGTGTGGCTGCTGCTGCCATGGCAGTCCATGCAGCCAGGCTGGAGCTGCAATGGCCACGGCTGCCCTCCCTGATGGGCGCCCTCCCTCAGGGTAGCCCTCCCTGCCTGGCCATCCTGCAGCCCCACTCCAGTCACAGCTGTTACAAATGATAAACCCTCTCATCTCCACAGACCCAGCTAACCCAGAGCCTAGAAGGGAAACATCTGAATAAGCTCCTGGCTCTGTTAATGAAATTCCTGGACATAGTCCATGCTAAGATCTTTTTCTCTGTAGCTGAGTATTTTCTTTTGCACCTCAGGGATGTTACAACAGCTGTTTGTAAACAGTTTGCATCCAAAGTTAGAAGGGTGAGTAGGGGAATCGTGTATCAACTTTATCCTCTTGAACATCTAAAAACTGTTGCAGCTACATTGGCAGTGCCATGGCAGATTTAAGAAGTCAGTTGAAAAGGCTAGTGGCCATCAGGGAACCACCCGTGCCTGCCCGCACACAGCCAGGCTGGAGCAGGACTGTGGGATGCAGCCCTGAAAGTGCCTGCCTGCTGGAGGCACACGCTGCCTCTGCTTGGGAAATTCATCTCAGAGCCTGTGGTCAGCTGGAATCCAGGAGAGGAGGTTTTCTGGAAAAGGAAGGAGCCAGACGCTGGTAGGGACTGCTGGAGCCAAGAAGCTGCAGGGCAAGTGTGTGCTGAGTGTTGAGCACTTTGGAAAACCTGGGGTTCCTCTACAAAACACTAAGATGGCTGTGGGGTGGCATAAAGCTGGGCTTGTACCTAAACCCTGATGCCACTGTCCATGCTCCCTAGCCCCTCACAGTATCCAGCCTTGGAAACAAGATAATCCTTCCCTGTTCTCATTTCCACCAGGAGTCCCTGCTCTGAGCCAGCTGAGTTTTATACTGAAAAGAGAAAAGTTGCAAAAAAAAAAAAAACACCCCCCCCAAAAAAAAAAACAACCCCATAAACACCCTGCATCATAACAAGGGAAGGATGAAATCTTGTCATTATTGCATATAGGGTATCTGGGTTTCTGGAAGGATTTTGCTTTCCTATACAGCCTGAAATGGGCTGGCCCCTGTGAGAGCTCAGTCCTGTTGCAGGAAGCTGTTGCCCACAGTGAACCCTGGAGACCTCAGCTGGTGTAAAAGGGGGCTCTGCAAGTCTCAGTAGCCTGATGCAAGACCTTGGATTTAGGACAGCTGAGCTTGTCACCCTCAGGAAGAGCCACAGGGGCCACAGCACTGGGCACAAGAAGGCTGGGGGGCATCTGCTGGCCATCTGTGTTGGCAAAGCTTTTTCTCTCTCTTTTTCTTCTCAGATTGTGTTACCTGTCATCATTTCTGGGAACAAGTGTATTTTAAGAGACGTCTTTAGAACTGCCCAGCGACAGGCTCCCATTCGTACATGGCTCACAGTGCACTGGAATAAATCGAAGCACAGCTTTTTCCAGAGGCTGTGTTTGCTCCCTCAGGCTTTTCTCTCCGGAGATGCCTCAGCTGTCTGACTTGTGCCCTTGTTGCAGGTGGCATAATGCCTCTGTGCTTATCCCTGCCAGCCCTGACTGACTGGTACTGTGTGCTGGCACACCCCAGCCGTCCTGAAAGGTCCTTGAATGTTTTTCTGGATGGGATGGATTGGCACAGGCCATCAGCAGAACCCAGAATTTTTCTTTCCATCCTTTACTGTCAGTCTTTCAGCTGATGTTGGGAGTACCTTATTTGCTTTCTTCTTCAACTGACACTTTCCCTTGGCATTAAATGATCAGAAATGGCACTGACACTGGCAACAATTCCAGAGTATTTTTTCCAGCTCCAGTGAAAGGCGAAGTTATGACTCATCATGCTCAGTCTAACACCAAATAATTCTGAGTGTAAATGTGTGTAGGATATGAAAATGGTTTTTGTGTGTGGCTGCTGAGGCTTCTGCTCATTTTCTGATGCTATTGAAGGCAGCCTGAACTGAAACAGAAAGATGAAGTATATGACCTCTGCAGACCTCTGGCATACAACCAGCAGCAGGAGCTACCTGAGATGGGGCAAGAGGCTTTGTGGATTACTGCCCTGGTGTCAGGTTAGTACCAGGCATTTGCTGTGGAGGGTCACTGCAGTTTTTTTCGAGTGCCAGATGCTTAACTAAGGAACAAGCCCACATGGTCCCAGGTACAGCCCTGGATGCTTGAAGCTAGGTTAGGACATCAGCATAGGCAGAGATACTTATGGATGTCACACCCTGAAGCAAACTGAACAAAATGTACATGGCAAATAATTGCTCAGTAAGAGAGGAGAAGCAGAAGGTGGGATGAACCCTTGGGCTTTCCCACAGCACAAGGCAAAGGCAGGGAATTATTTTTACTTGCAGTTGACCATGTCCAGCTCTTGTTTCCTCCTCTCCCAGCCAAGAACTCTGCTCGGTACCAGATGCACTCCCTCCACTTGATGCTGCCTTGCTTTTGCAGCCTGACCCGTCAAACTGAAACAATACAGGACATGTTTTACAAGGTACTTCTGCAGTGGGGAGGGAGAATTTGTAATTTTATGGAGCTTGTAAATTGAACTTGTAAAGTCCTTTAAAGCCCATAGCTTGGGCATTTCATCCTACTGATATTTAGGGATAAAGGCCAGCAAGGGCAGAGGTGAAAGGGGCCAGATTCATTGCTGAGACGACTGCAGGCATTGAAGCTTACAGAGGGAAGGAGTTTGGTGTAGTTTAACCATTAGCTTTACAAAATTAGCCTAGACCATCTCTCTTGCAGCTCTTGGGAGTCTTCCTGAGCTAGTTATAGTCTTGTGTGAATATGTGAGTACAAAAGATTTCAAATCAGTGCAGCTGAGTCAGGACCCAAATGAAGTGCTTTTGGCTTGCACTTCACCACATATGGCAGCACCTGGGGAGACAACTTACACCTCTGGCAAATTTGGTTTGTGTGCCTCAAAGGCTGGGGTGAGCATCCCTGGCCTGCAATACCACAGGAGTATAAGGTACCTGCTGAAACAGCCCCAAAAAGGAAGAAACAGCCATCTATTGCAAAACACCAAGCATTGTAATTGAAGAAAAATGATAATAACAGTGAGTATAACAGCAGAGCTTCTAATAAAGCCTGTTCTGTGTCCTGAGCCAAGGGCTTTACCTGCCACTGTGGCTCTGCAAGGTAATTATTCCATGGGCAGCCGAGATGATTGATGGAGATATTCATTAAACACAAACCTGACACTTTGCTCTCTAAGCCCAAATAATCCAACCAGGCTGTCGCTGAACAGGGCACCCTCCCCTTGGCATGTTTTTCATGGGGGGTTTCAAAAGAAAATCAGCAGTCAAGTACCAGAGGCCAGACCCAACTGGGGGATCCTGGCTTGCTTCTGAGGGCCGAGGGCAGGTGCTCAGGCTGGAGCCAGCTGTGCACACATGGACCCTAAGCAGCAAGTATTAGGCTGTGACAGCTGCAGCTGGCTCTGAAATAAGCACCAAGCATGAAGAGATTATGATAGATTTTACTTGTATTATGAAACTGATTTTACATCACATATGAGGCAAAAAATGTCTGTCTCTCAAAGGGATGGAAATCCTTTTGCAGAGCCAGAACAGTCAACAGAGCAAAGCTCTGGGTTGCTGGTGGAGGTCAGGCTAATGGAGCATCTTCTCTGCACAGTGGCTGGTCCATAGCATATGGCGCAGAAAAGAAAAATCTGTACCTGATAGTCTGACTTCAGTCTGGGGGAAAAATAGACTTGCATTCTTTCTCTCTTCTCTTCCCAAAACCAGTTTTCAAATCTCTTTTCTATTTTTGACCAAGAACCAGGCTGTTTTGGTCTAGCTGTTTTTGTCTGCACCAAAAGTAAGGGACAAGCTAGGGAACAAGGACTCATCTCTCCTTTCATTGTCATCAACAAGAGTCATAATTCCCATCTGAGACAATCATGTTGTGTTTGATGCACTTCTAGGATGAAGTGCACATCACATCCTTCTGGGCTGCTGGAAGGACTTGCCCATCTGTTTTAAACAGACTTGGAAAGAAACAGCCTCAGAGCTGAGGGCAGGCAAAGTGATGGGTCCCCAGGGCAGCCCAGCCCAGGGAACTTTCTGTCACTCCTCTACAAGTGGGAAAGTTTGGCCTGCAGTCAGCAATTCCTTGTGCCATCCAGATGTAAGTGCTAATTCATAAAGAGATCAATCTTACAGTGTTGAATAATACTAATGTCACAACCAGCACCACCTTGTTAGTCCTCCAGTACCTGCCCACCAGGACAACAGCATGTAGGAGAATAAAAAACCCAGCTTTAAAAAACAACTCTCTAGCTCTTTTGCTACTATCTCTGCAGCTATTAACATCTCAAAGCTGCTAGTAAGGGCCTCTGTTACTGGTGAGAGGCTGTACAGCTGGCTGTGAACTTTTACGAATATATTGAACTATGTAATTTGGATGCAAAAGAGTTATGTGCTCATTTCTGAAGCAGATCATTTTTGTATGACTGAAATAGAACCTAATTCCCCTTCAGTTAACACCACAAAACAACTTCCATGTCAAAACTAAAGGAAAGCATTCACATATGATTAAAGTAACAGATTGTAACTTCAGACCTTTTAAAACTTTGGTTCATGTGTCTTAACAAAACTTCCAATTTTGGAAACCATAAAGTCCCTGCAAAAATGCTACTGATGTCTGCTACCTTCAACTGAAATTGTTTTTTAAAAAAATTCCCCTCTGCTGAGAACTGGCATGTCTCAGGCAGTGACCAGGACCCAGCTTAGCAACAGCTCTCTAAGCAGGCTGAGGCCGGCCAGGAGCAGGTGAAGGGCTTGTTATAGGCACTTGGGGAATCTCGGTTGAGCAAATTGGCAGGTTTGTCTAAGGATGGATGGTGCACTAGCACCCAGTCACTGCTGGAAGCAAGGGACAGGCTTTGGCAGAGCTGTGGTTGGACTCAGCGCTGTCTCCCTGCACCATACCAAAGCCCTGACTTGCAAGGGCAGGGGGTGAGAACCAGGGAACCAGGCCATTTCGAAGGGCAAATACTCCCAAAAGTGGATGTTTTTACTCTTTCAAAGCCAGTGAAAGGCTTGTGGTTCCCAGGGCACATCTGACCCCCCCTGGGATGGTTCCTCATTTCCTGCAAACCAGGTGTCAGCATGGGGAAGCAGGATGCACCACAGCTTCAGGCTCTCCTCACGGCACTATTTAGTCACTGGGGTTATGGGAAATAGCCTGAACCATCCAGGAACTGACAGTGGACCCCATCCTGTTATCATGCTCTATGATGGCCTATCAGGAAATGACATAAATGCCCTCATTACTCTCTTTTTTATTTTTCATCATTGTGAAGCATCTTTTTTGTTTTGTTTCAGCTGGCAGTAGGCGACCAATCACAGTGCCCTGGCTCCCCACATCCTGCTCAGCAAGGTCTGCCTCTGTCCCTCTGAGAATCAGGCAAAGGATGTGTCTGTTTGCTGGTGTTTTTTCTTGCTGCCCCAGTGATGTTGCCTAGGTCAGGAAATAAACCTTTTGGGAAGGGGCAGGAAGACAGGCTTTTATTATCATACAGGCTGAATGGCCACAGCGAGATGGGCACCGTGCGTCAGCTGAGCCAAGTGCTGTGAGAATGAGTTCATGCAGGTCTGGCTGTTTTGATCCAGAGTGACTCCAGGTCGCTGACCCTTTCCCTCTTGGAAACCTGCATCTGTCTGGAGTGACCTTTACAGCAACATTTTATATTTAACTTTTTCACTCTGCATCCTGCCTATGCTGAGAGGGGAAGGTCCCTTTCCAAAGAAAGCTTTCCATCCTTGGAAATACATTAAATAGTATTGCCAGTGAATTGCCTTCTGAGAGTTACACACTGAACTGCTAACCAGGGAAGAGCCAGTGAATACAGGGAGCCATTCACCAGCTCAGTGCCATTGTCTTTCCCTGCTGTGGTCACAAGCTCTTTGAGGACAGCAATATGGATATCATGAATACCATGGGTCTGACCAGCATCTGGCACTGAGCAGGCACCAGCCTGGTACCTAGGAGGAACCCTCTTACTCTTGTCTGCTTTCCCTGCTCTGAACTGCCCAACAAACAGCCAGGGAGACCTGTCACAGGGTGATTTTCTGATTTACAAGGGGACTGTGGTAGAGTATTTCTAGCTCAGTTAACAGCTGTTTTGTTAACTCCTAATTTCTCCTATAATCTGTATATTTTTGTCGCAGCTAGGGCATGGTCTGTGATATATGATGGAGAGCTTTGCCATTAATCACGTGTAAGTGAAAGTATAAACTGGTTTTATTAGTTTTTGGTGTGCCAGGTCACATAAATTAACTGGAGCATGTGTTTAATGTGTCCTGAGCAGTGTCTCTTACCTTTTCTGATAAGTCAATATGTCACCCAGGAACTTCCTCTATCTGTACCAGCAGTAGGACCACAAACACTCTTGTGCCACCCTTGGGGTGACATTTGCTTACGCTGCATTTAGGGCCTTTTTACTGTGACTGAAGTTTATAGATGGGGGGAGCTAAGGCAAAGTGAGGTGACACAATGGGTGTGCTGCCAGTGTGTGCAGCAGCATGAGACCAGCTTGTATATCTGGAGTGAGACTCATGGGGCAGAAGTGTGAGGCCAATGAAAACTCCCTGAAACTATTTCACTGCAACCCAGGATGCTTCTACATCTAAAAATCACCGGCTTAGGACAAAGCTATGAAAAAAAACAGTGACTCAGCTCTTTATGGCTCCAGTGCACTTGCAATTCCTATGGTGCATTGTCAGTATCACTCCAAGGGCTTGGGTTTTCTTGGAAGGAAAGGGTGTAACCAATTCATTAGCTGACCCTGGCATCCTGATTTGCATAGGATGCTTCTGCTGACTCTAGAATAATAGTGGTGATTATAAACACATGATGGAGAGGGGTGAGGGCGGTGAAAATCATTGTAGTCACACATGGGGCGGTGTGCTGACGGACGGGCTGCGGTTCAGGATCCCGGACTCTGGGCAGCCTGCTGAGCTCCCACACAGTGCAGGAAATCCCCTAGAGCAGCTCAGCAGCTCTCCTGCAGGAATTCAGCTGTCCCCACCAGAGCCCTCCCGACATCAAGTTGCTGCCATTGAGCAACAGAGAAAATATAATATTGCCTCTATGAAATGCTGTCATCCAACTCCCGGATCAGAGCCTGTGATCCTGCACGTGCAGTCTAGACAGCCTGCGTCTGTCCCACAGCTCAGAGCCCCTGGATTGGCAAAGCCAGAGCAGCTGGAGCACAAAGTGCCTGTACTGTTTTTGTGTACTCCAGGCCCTCAAAGGATGCTGAGACTGATCAGGTTCTCACACAGACTCATTTGGGCTGATCTGACCCAGAGCTGCAAAGACCCTGAACTTGATCTGGTATCGTAGGTGGGCTCACACTCTCTCGTAACCTTAAATATCCTCTCTTGATCTTATTTGGATACTCAAGTTTTGCCCAAAATACCTTCCATTCTTCCTAGGGCTATCAGAAGAACCTTGGCATGAGAATCAGATGTGGTACCTGCTCTCCTGGCACCCATTCACTTACACACAGACTATTAATGTGTAGGAATGTGTTATAAACTATTTGATATGTATGTAAATCCCAGAGCCAGAGTGTAGTTTTTGGCACCCTCTTCCACAATCTGATGTGTAAACTCTTTTACTTGAAGACTGAAAATGATTTGCTGGGTCTCACACTTTCCATATGAACTTGTGGGGACTCTGTGTGAAAGAGATGGACAACACCAGGCTAACCTGCCCCTTGTTTTGGGGAGCTGTCAGATCTGTCTCGTCCCTTGTTCCACATGATTGCAATTTTCTGGTTTGTTCCCATCACTCTGATGTTTTCAAAATAGCTGCAGATAAGAGTCCAGTGACTTGGTTGTCATGCTTTTTTGAAAAGTTTTCACCATGATTTTTTTGTTATTTCCTCATTTTATTTTGGTTTTGTCTTCTGATTTTACTTGCTCGAGAAGCAAAGTGAGAGGGGATAGATAGATAGCTTTGAGGGAAGAGAGAATGGTCTTAAGCTCTAGACTCCTCAGTGCATTTTCCCTTTTAACTGACAAACACAAAAATAATTTACATTTAGGTTACTAATGCTCAATGCACGAGCAAGAAAAAGACTCAGAATCTGAATATACTTACAAAGCCAGCACTTATTTAGACAGGATGAATTAGACTATTTACTTTCTACTTGGAAGTTTTACTTTCTGACTTTATTTCTGATGCAGACTAGGATCTCCCATCAAGGGAGAAGCAAGACTCCTCTTCTGTGTCTAAAAAATAAAGACCTGAATAGTTCATATAGAAAGGAAGATGTCTTTCCTAAGACTGGCAATTAGCAGTAAACTTTGAGGCACCAGTGCTCCTAGCATCAATCCGTACATGGTACATCCTGTCTAGTGGTCTTGGCCCTAACTCAATAAGAACCCTTCTCATAGATAAAAATGTTTGCATTCTTGATAAAAAAATGACCATTTACTATCCTATGGAAGTCTGGTTTCCAGTGTATCTTTCAGAAATTATTCCTGTGATCAAATTGTCTCAATGAAAAAAAGATTTCTTCCTACCAGGTCCTTCTTCCTTTTGCCAACAGAAATAACTGACCTTAAAAGGTCTCATGTAGGCCCTTTGGTAACTGGTTTGGGAATTATTCTTGCAATTTCCTGGCTAGCTACTGACTTGGGACTGCTGGATATTTTCCTAGTGCAGAAAATAAGGGGAAGATGGGGTGTCCCTTTCAGCAGGTGGAAGGGAATGAAGAGACATTTGAACAGTTACTTGGCACTTGCTCCAGTGCTTAAAAACACTCATGTTTCCCAACTGGGCCCTATTTTTCTCTTAAAAACATTCCCTGATTTGTGACCTATCTGCAGGCGCCTGGGTTTTTGTTGGCTGTGCCCACATCCAGAAATGACATTGACTATTTGAGGATTTGCTTCTTGCCTTGCAAAAACATGTGGATTTCCAGAGCCAGAGTCCCCATGACCATGGGCTGGTGATTTGGTTTATTTTCACACACAGAGAGGGGATGCTGCAGAATGACTGTTGCTGGAGGCTCACCCAAATCTGGCAGGTGCCTGGGTTGAGATCATGCTGGGAACTTGAATTGTTGCCAACTTGGTGTGAGAGAGGATCATCTCATTTGTTCTTTTTCCACCCAGCTGTTCTCTGTCAGGTGTTTGTCCTATTCAGCTCACACACAGCTCTGAGCACTGCTGCCATGTCCCAAATATGTCCTTCCCATGTTGGAGGCTCATATATTCACTTTCACAAGCTGCTGTGTATACTGGGACTTTTCTCAAGTTTTAAGTCCATTCATGACTGAGCAAGACCACGGTTTAAGCTTAAAAATACCTCAAGGCTCTCTCAGGACTGACTTTGTGTCCATCATGGTCTTAATGGTCTGGGTATGGGGTGACTTTGTGCCAGCTCTCCTAGTGTTTTCCTGGCTGCCACTCTACCATTTTACCTGTGGAGGGGATTTTGCAGCAGTAATGTCTGTTAACTTCTCTTTTTCCCTTCATAAATCTGCAAGGAGACATAGTCAGCAAAGGGCAGTCTCTCATTGTTTGCACCAGGGTTTAGATGAGCTGCACCTCCTCAGTCATGAGGAACCCAGGGCTCACCCAGACACGTCTATGTTCAAAAATTAGAGCAGAATCCTTTCTGTTCAGTGTTGTGTCAATCCACCCGAATTCCCTCTAAAAGCCAGGCCAGAAACACTGATATGTCTAAATAATTCAGGTCAAAATTTTCCCCAAACCTGGAAACTTAAATGAGACAGAGGCTCCCTCTAGGAAGGATGTTAACACATGAAAGCATGACACACAATGAAAAAAGAGATTACTGGAGAAAGAGTTCTGTTATCTTATTGCTTTGCAGTAAATACGGATTATGTGTTTAACAAATTTGTATTCTACTGTCCTTACAACTCCCTCCAACAGGAAGACTTATTTTAACCAAATGGATCACACTTTTATTTGTTTTTCTAAAAGCAAACCATCTGTGCACTGGGAAAGTTTTTATGGCCTATGAAAGAGTACTTATAGGTGCAAAATATCAACATTCCTGTAAAATTAAATTAATTACCTGTTTGGGAACAAAGATTCCTTTCTCCCTCGTTTAACTGGAATTCTCAGGTCTGCCCTCCAGTTCCCTTCAAAACTGGGAACTCAATCAGATTAATCAAGGCGAAAGGCATTTCCGCTCACTATTCAAAACATTGCAGCTCCCCTTTGTCCTTATCATGAAGCTGTTCAATCACTCACTGCCACAGAGGAATGGGATTGGTTGGGGACAGGGACAATGCATGTGCTTCCTTTGACTCAGATCCACCTTCCTTCCCTTCAGAGTAACTGTAGCACCTTCTATTGCTTGGAGCCCAAAAGTAAAAGCTGCTCCAGAGGGATGCAGTGAGCAAATTTACTTGCTGAAGTGAAGGCGTCTAGATTATAATTTCACTGGCTCATCTTTCCTGTAAGA
Source organism: Fringilla coelebs (assembly GCF_963513975.1). Classification (NCBI taxonomy): domain Eukaryota; kingdom Metazoa; phylum Chordata; class Aves; order Passeriformes; family Fringillidae; genus Fringilla; species Fringilla coelebs. Next base: position 8,027,931 of record NC_140043.1, on the reverse strand, counting down.
GGTCTGTGCTTCATTTTTTGCTCTTTTTCTCTGAGAATGATTACATGACTCTGTTATCCTTCCTTTATATTTCATGTGGTATCAGCTATGCCACATAGTTTGCCATCACATCCTTTCATTTTGTTTGAAAAGAGTGGATAATCTATCCCAGCAGTGTAGCAGATACCTACACTTTCACAAGAATATGCTTAAAATTCAGTGATGAAGCATAAAGGGTAATGGATAGCATGATGTGGAAAAAAGAGAGGCAAAACAGACATAGCTCTCCAGGAAACTGCATAAAGTCAAGAAGCCACTTTAGTATAGATCTGCAGAGAACTTTCTTTACAAAAATCGAGTGATTCCTCAAAAGATAAACTCTCCCACTTCTGAAAGCAATATACTCTCCAATGCCCAGTGGCATTTACCCTTCTGAAAACCATTTCAAAGTCAGAGGAATTTCAGAAGCAGCCTATCTGTCAATTATTTTAATCCTCTAACTATAAATATGGAGAAATCATAGCCACAATGGTGGAATCCCTAGCAAAAGCCTTCCTAGCTGCTAAAACAGTTTAGGGATCAGGAAGCAAAAACCCCAGTTTAGCATATATAGTGCCCTTCTAGTTATAGCCTTCACAAGAGTCTCTAGAAAACCTGCATGAGAGAATATCAACTGCAAAGATGGGCTGACCACAGATATGTCCCATGTCCTGGGACAACACACTCCTCCACACTGTAGCATTAGTCACTGGAGAAAACTCTCCATGCTCCTCACAGCAATTGGGATTTAAAACCATTAGAAACAGGCAGAGGTACAACAGACAGAGCTAGAAGTTATAAATTTTTACATTCTTACAGTTGGCTCCGGAGACTTTATGTAGTTGATTCAGGAAAACACCTGCATTAGAGATGGAGAAGATTCCTTGTGTACCCCAGAACCCTTCCTTACAATCCTGTGCACCACTGGTGCCAGCAGAGTTTTTAATGTCTTGGACAATAGATTTTTTTGCTCTCACTTCTCCTGGAAGACGATTAGAACCCATCAATTGAGTGTCCTTTAGTTTTAGGTCAGCATTTAGCTTGAGCATACTCATGGTGTTTAGTATCAGTACAAGTCCACAGCCAGATGTATACATGGATCTGAGCTGGCTCAGCAGGAATTCCCTGCTGGAATGGTCTGACTGGGAGAGGACAGTGTATGGCGGCATGTGGCTCACAGGAACTCGGCACCTTTAAGACAATTCTGTGGCTGTGGTCATGCCAGAGGAGGAGTTTCCCCCTTTCTTTTTGTCCATGCGACACACATTGAAGGATGCCTGAAATATTAAAATAAACAGAAAGCTTGACTTGCAGAACCTGTCTGCTAAGCCAGGAATCACATTTCTTGCTGCAGTTTCAAACTGCCATCCAGAGACTTGTAAAACATTGACAAAACCCCTTTGCCCCCAGAGCTTTCAACAAAAACAACAGCCAGTACTCGCACCCATCCCTGAAAGAGCAAATATATTAAAGTCAGTTTCTGCTTCACTCTCCTTGCTTTCACCCCCACAAAAGGAGAATATCTGAGTATATTCTCCTTCGTAATTTCAATTTCTTTTCCATTCCTTCTATTATAGCTGATTTAAGGATTAGAAGGCCCCAACGTGCCAGATGTGAGGGAAGCAGGCTTAGTGCATGTAGTAAAAGAAATGTGAGGAAACCCCCTGATCTAAAGGCCCATTTCCTGCTCACTCTCATCACTGCCTGCTTTCATTGGGGAATGAGTAATCCCGTGTTCCACAGAGCAGTGCCAGCTTGTAAGTGGGACTGCTCTGAGGCTGCCTTACTGCTGCAAGGTGTAGTAAAGCACAGGGTACCCATGAGATAGAGACCTCTAAGCAGATTATTGATGGAGTTAAGCGATGTTACAGAGATGCTGGCTCTGGAAGCTCCATTCCTCAGAGACACATTGGACTCAATAGTCACCACACATACATACACAAGGACAGGGCTGGGTTAGTTTGTGATTCACCCAGGAAGTCTGTGGCACTGCCAGGAACTGCACACCGGTCTGAAGGATGAGTGTTTATATTCTGCATGGTAGATCTGCCTGTTTTTCCAGCTACATTTTAATAAAATGCCTGTTGCCATCTCTATTGTGAAGAGAGGGACTTCCCTAAATTACTTTGTTTGAAAAAAATCTCAGTGAATAGAAATAATGAAGAATATTCATGGCTGAGGTTTGAGCTTCATAATAACTGAACAATTTTTTATCCCCTGACACTTCTTTACTAAATACAGGCTCAGAAGGACGCTGGGAATTTGACTGAGACGCTTGTGAATTTATGTAGAGTTTTCAGGTGATGATGTTTTATGGAATATATCCTAGAGCCCTCTGTCCTTGTGCTTGGAGAGAAGTTTCAGCTTATATGCCACCCACAGGATGCACGAACTCTTCAGCTGAAGGAAAGAACTGAGGCATTGCCAAAGGTTCTTGGTGCTCTTGCCTACCCTTTGCCCCTCTACAATCATAGTGGGATTTGAGAAGATATGAGAAGTGAAAAAGCAATTTAATTCTACATCCAAGCAAGCCAACTAACACTATCCCACTCATAGGATCAACATATTTCATAGTAGCTGCTGGCAGAGTATTATTCCAGGTTAGGTGTCCAGTACACCTAGTAATCCACAGTCAGCAGCCAGTTTTGAACTGGTTTTTTTTTTTTTTTTGGTGAATACCAATCCTACAGACAGATGGGCCTTCTCCTCCTCTGGTTTTCCTAGGAAATACTCTTTCAGCTGTTTGGACACACAGATCTTGCTCATCTCAGAGTAAGGACAGCAGGAATAGAGAGCATCCTCCTCTCACCTATCCAGCCAGCTGGACTCAGCTGGGGTTGCTGAGCAGAAGCAGTGCCCAAAATAAGATCCCTCCATCCTGTCAGCCAAGGTCAAGTTTGAGAGCAAAGTTGGAAAGTTTTATATGTGCAGAGGAGACCTCCAGTCCTTCTGGTGAGAGAAAAGACAAAAAGGTGCCAGACAAGGGATAAAGCCTTTCTAAAGCTGCCAAGAGGAAAGGGGAAGTTGTCTGGGCTGCTGTGCTCTAGGTGATGGGAGACAAAACCATCCAAAACACCACCCCAGGGATGAATAGGAAACCTTGTCTTGCCTTGGAGATGTTCACATTTAGTTTAAGAGAGAGGTTTGCTCATATAAGCCCCAAGGACCAAAGAAGCCAGCAAAGCACAGACTTAACATCTCAACAACTCACAGAGGAGGTGATAGAGAGATGGTGCAACAGAGGGAGGCATAAAATTGTAAGCTTTTATTAGGTGCGGATGATAACAAACGCGCTAAGCAACCACTGTGTTTGGCATCCCAGGAACTCTGACTCCAGAGCTGGTATCTAGGGAAATGAGCTCTCCAAACCTTAAAGCTCAAGAGCTTTGCTGAAAATGTATGTCAGCTCTTCCTTTATCAAATGCTGCAGGAGATCAAGTGAGAGAATTTGTTTCACCAGAATCTGCAAATCATTGCTAAGTCATTGTGCTCATCTACACACACAGCAAGAGCATCTGGCTGGCTGGCCTCCCTAAGTGCTGCCTGAGTGCTTTGCAGCTCTTCAGCCACAAGTGCTGGGAGCAAGGTGTGAGGTGCTGAAGTGAAATCGCCAGCTGACAACTTCCAGGGGAGCTTGGGAAGCTCCCTGCAGCCTGTTCCCTCTTCCACTCTCTGACTTCCATGACCTCTCCACAGATGTGAAAATGGCACCTGAGAGGCTGTGTGCAGAGCTAGTAATTTGTCCTCACCCAGTCTATTCCAGTATGCAGAAACATGCATGGTGTGAGAAATGTGTCCATGGCATAAAGCCAGAGCCAAAACAGACAAAGAAATATTGTTTACCCCCAGGGCCTTTCTGACAAACAATAAAAAAGCAATAGAGTCAAGATAGATTACGCGTCAGCTAAAATATTACCTCTTCCTGCCAATTCTTATAAAAGGAGGCAAAGCTGCTCTTCATGCTGAACTAAAACTTCTGTTAAAATACTCAAGGAAAACAATCATTTAGACAGCATCTTCTTTCCAGCCAATGACAATAATATTCCTGTTAAATCTTTACTGTGACAGTCTGCTTTACGGGATACAGCAGGCAGTTTGCTTTGACTATAGAGCCGCACAAAGGACTAGAGAACTCAGAGCCTGAGATGAACACTCTGGTGACAACATCTTTGCAAGCAGAGAAATGAACTAATTCCACCTTCATCAAAAACAGAAAGCAGCTTTAGGTGGGTTGTTGGCTACTTTCTGCCCTGTGCAAAACCCACTTCCAAAGGTACCAAGGAAACAATTGCCACTTGGGCCTCAGAGGGAATGACAAGCAGGAATGGCAGCCTGCCTCGCGTGGGCCAGCAAACAGCAGCCAGCTCCTGACTGGATGCCTGTGCTCACCTGAATGGGTCTGAACAACATGGAGATGAATAGGCACCTTGTCAATATTTTATTCAATAAACTTGGCTCTGCTGTTGTGTGGTGGGTGAGGCATGTGATTTATTACTTACAAGAATTTGGACAGCCCCTGGCTTAATGTGAAAACACTGGCAAGTGTCAGGAAATTCATGAACTTTACACACGATTATCGATGACTTGTACTAGCAAACAATTCTGGATATCCTCCCTTTTGCAACAATGCCAGTGGCCAAGCAGAGCAAAACACCTATGTGGGCCCAAGGTGGAAAATCACACACCATCATCTGCAAACGACCCACAGTCAGAGATTGGTCTGTGTGACATCAGCAAGAGGCAAAGGCTCTGCTTAGGAATAGATTGAGAAAGAAGAGTTTACCCACTTCTACAAAGCCTGGGTAAGTTTCCAACAGGCACCACCTGTAGCAGTGTGGAAGACATAGGAAGCCATACCTCTCTCCATTAAATTTGATGGGCATTGCTCAGAGTCTCTGTGGATATTTATGCCATAACATGAACTGATAAAGGAGACCCACGCCTTTTTCAGTGAAAGATATGATCAGACAGATGAGATAAGCTTCAGACAGCTTTCTTGGCTTGGCAAAACTAAAACTTCCTGTTACAGAAAACTACTCTCTGCACTCAACAGAAACAAATTTTGAATACTGGGCTTCCATGTTGGCTATTGGATGAAAGTACATGTTTCTGTGAGTCAGACAGATCCTACTCACACCTACCCATACTTGTCTAAACCCACAAATCTGGCAGTGGGACAAGTTGTTTATGCACAAGCACCTACACCTGAAACGAAGAGTGCAAAGTGGCATATATAAAGTACTTAATTTATAATGTAAGATCTGTTTCAATAAAGGTAATTGAAGCATGCATTCCAGGGGAGATCAGGTAATACAACATCATGCTATGCACAGACAATGAATATGAAGCTCTTCAGAAAGGACTTGTTCTGCTGAGAAAATTCACCACTTGTCCCACGTTGGAGTTAGGAGACTGTTCAGATTTTAATTAAGTACTTAAACATATGCTTAATCAAAACTATTCAAGGACAAACTGTAATGGAAACCAAGCCCCTCCAGTATAAAGGCGCTTAAGAGTGAAGTTAACTGGGATTATTGATATAACCACTCTTGCCTGGGTGAAAGGGAAAGGGAAGCTAAGAATGGCCTTTCAAGTAAGAATAGCAAGAAAACTAAGAAACATATCCAGAAGTAATGAACCCCATTATAGCCAAGAAGGATGAGTCCCTCAGTCAGGAAGCACTCATAAATACCTATTTCTGTTCTGATTTTTTTTAAAAAAGAAGGCATATTTCTATCTTTCAGTGATAATGGCATCCTCTCTGGTCCATCAGAAACCGGGGAAATCTTTCAATAGGAAGCAGTCAGCTGCTTTAAAAACAGCAGAAGTGGAGCTGTATGACCTGCTACTGTTAGATTTAAGGAATTTTTGGAATTTGGGGGAAATTCCACAAGACTGAAGAGAATTGCAAAAAGTGCCAACATTTGAACAGGGATAGATGGAAAATCCCAGGAATTAACTCATTTAAACAGATGTTGATTCTGGGTTCAATTGTGAAAAGACTGATACTGGATACAAGCATTGAAGAATTTAAAGGCAGCATATTTTGTTCCAGTCAGCACAATGGTATGGAAAATAGGTTTTGCCAAACTAACTTTTTTGATGAAATTATAAGCTTCATTAATAAAAATGCCTCTAATATAGAGATTTTCCTATAAGGCATAAGGTTCATTTGCACAGCACTGACAAAAAGACTGAGCACTCAACAAAGCAGTGTAACATTTCTTAAGTTGAATACAATTAGGGAACTGACAGAACACAAAATATTTGTAAATTAGAAGCTGTGATGAAAGGGGGCTGTTTCTGATAGCATCCTACCCTTGACCAAACACCATCCAGTTTCTTTCTTAAGGGTATTGAACAAAATGCAGATTTAAGTAGGGGTAACACTGGAAATGGCTCATCAAGGGAATGTGGTACTGTACCAAGAATGAAGCTCTGGCTTGTTTCATTAATATGCACTCAAAGTTGACCAAATGAAAAACCAAACAGCCAATGTGAAGACTGGAGGTCCCATTTCCAAGATGGGAAGTTCTAAAAACATTAGAAGGGCACTGGGGAACACAAAACAATCAGTACAAAACTGTGGCTAAGAGTATTCAAACTCCAAAAGAACAGACTATCAGGGGAGATGAAAATTGTATTATCTTTGCCTGAGGAATGAGACCACTTCTAGAATATCTCTCCTGCTTTGGATCTACTCTTCAAAACAATGTGGAAAAATTTGGGATACACTCAAAAAATTATATCTAAATGAGAAAAGATTTGGAAACTATGCCAGAAAACAAAGGGCTTGTAGAACATAATCTATGTAATTTATTGAGGAAAAACCTAGAAGAGACTTCGAGGAAAGCTGCAACTTTTTCTATGTTCATTTTTGCTTGAAGGGAAACCAAATTTTCAAACCTGACATTTTTCATGAAATGGATCTCCTGGTCTCTGAGCTGTTCTCATCCCAATGATCCTAAAGTCTAACAAATCTTATGCCAAAGGTAACACAAAGCTGAATTTTAATTGGAGTTTGGTTACATTTCTTTCTAGACAAATCATTTGCTGGTGTGTGCAGGTCCAGAATTACACACCCTGATGGCATGAACAAGTTTTTCTTGCACCCAGTGAGACCTCATGGCTGAGAAATGGTTATGAAGGCAAGGACTGAACTGTAAGCACCGTGGGCTCTAATCCCACCTAAGCCCCTGCCTGATATTTTGAACCTGAGCAAGCATTTCACCCCCTCAGCCTGCAGTCCAGCTGTAGAACTGGGAAAAAATCAAGATCTTGCTGAAAACCAGATGTTGCATCTCAGCTAAGATTTATCTCCAAAAAGTAACTCAGTAAAAAGACCTGCTGGGGAATGCAGGCAAGTATGGATGGATGGAGAATGTGGCAAATACTGTAAATTCACACTATTCACATGGATACTTGGGAGTAAATGGGAAGAGGCCTTTCCCTGATGATCAGTTTATAGGAGTAGCATTTCCAGCCTCTAATTCACAGGGGTAGCATATGCACTGCTGCCAGCAGGCAGCTTTGAATTTTGTGGATTGACAGCCTGGAAAGCCCCACTGCCTCAAGCAGAGGTGGTGGGTTGTAGGCATTTTCTTGCTCCCATGGTTTGGAGGAGGCCAGTGAACCCTACCACTGCAAAGCCCTCCGTTTCAGTTCATATTTATTCATGTGCTCGTTTTTCTTGTTTGGTGAATGTTGCATGTCAATATTTAGTCATTGCTGTGGAAACAGCAACACACATGCAAAGGTAGAGGGGAAAAAAAGGAAGGAAAGAATAAAAACCAGTGTTTTAAGGCACAACCAATTTGGCTAATTTTGCCCTCTTGTCTCAAGAATATGAGTTTGTGTTGCCCATGTGCCTGCAAAGGGAAACAGGAATTGAAAAGGGAAGTGTATCAAACTGTTTACTTGAAACTGTGGGCAAGAGTGGGAGCCAGAACGTCTGGGAATCCCATCAGGCATCCTCTGTGCGTGCACAGCTCCCTGGAATTGCTGCCCGGGGCCAATGATGCAACAGAGCTGTTGTGTTTTCAACCACCTCCTCTTCTCACCAAACCTTGGGGGGGTACCCTGAGCTCCTCTTGGTGGAGTTTTGTTTCTGACCCTGGGGCATTGGGCAGGCTGAATCAGAGCTGAAGGCGGGCAAGAAGGACCAGAGACAGAGCATGCAGCCATCCATCCCACAGCAGCTAAGGGGCAATGGAGTTCTGGGGCTCCTTCCTTCCTGCTCATATGCAACTTGCATTGAAAAAGCAGCAACAACAAAAGGATAATACTCAAAGGACTTTTGTTGATAAGACATGGGAAATAGTGATTACAAATAAAGTTTTACCAAGTAATATTACAAATTGACCAGCATTTAAAAAACTACATTTAAATTGCTGCTGATAATATGTATCTGCTGTGTAGTATAACCAAAATGACATGAGAAAATTCTGGGTTTTAATAGAAGAAAGGACAAAGTCCTTAGGTTATATTTTTCAGTTACATTCAATTTGAAAGCAAAAAAAGGAAAATGTGGCGACTATAATCTCTAGAGAATATTATTTTCTCCTTATTTACACACAAATTAAGGGAAACCTTCTTTGCTTCTGTTGTTGGAAGTGGAAGAAGGATATCTAGTTTTGATTTGGAGGAAGTGTCATCAATACAGTGAAAAGTAGTTATTGTATGTTGCACTTGGCAATGGGAACATCCTGAATAAAGATACAGAGATGTGCATGCAGAAACCTGAGGAAAAGCCTAACCTGGAAGGGAGGTCATCTGGTGCTGCCAGTTAGGGCTGCAGGGTTTGTTCTTCTCAAGCTCCAGTCTTTCAGTATGACATTGCCTGTTGTCAAAAAATGGCAAGTCTCTGTGAAACCCTGGAGAAAGGGGAGACTGGAACACCCCCCAGGCTTTGGCAATTGTTATAGAAAATTTGTGTGTGTGTTTAGATCCTTGATTGCAAAAGAAAAATGGCATTAAGTTGGCACCAGCAGGGAATTTTATACCTGTCAGTTTTTGCACAGGTCTGTAAATGGCAGAAACTTTCAACTTCTGCCAGGAAAGCATCAGGGTTCCCACATACAAAGCCAAAGAAATGATATATCTATACCAAATACAAGAAATTTATTTTGATTTCAATACAGTCATTCTGATATAAGAGCTGAATAGGTTTGTAGAGGCTTGATATAACCTAAAATGGAAATAGTTCTTGGTGTGGAGAGTCACATCTCCCATTTCTGCAGTCAGACCAGCCTGTAGCATAAAAGCACCAATATACATCTCCTTAGGAGATATATCTAAAAGCTGCATTAACTTACAATAAAAGTCTAATTTGACCTCTCAGGAGCTAGAATATTTGAATTGTAGATCAAGTGTCATTATATACAAAGCAAAAGTTGACCTGCAGTTTTGTCCCCCCCATGCCAGGGCTCTCCAGATTCATACAATGGTATTTGTGTGTTTTCTGCCCTCTCACGTGGGCAGGGACTGGTGTCCCTGTTTGGACCAAGTGAGGAAGAGACCCTCAGCTGTTGGCTCCAGCCCTGCAGTGCATGGGGCCTTTGATGCCAGGTCCTGGAGTGGCCTAGTGCCAAAGAGAAAGACACAAAACTGCATTGCAGGAGATGTGTGGTGGGATGCCTTTTACATGGACCCCATTGTGAATCTCATTCTAATAACTCAGGGTTGGTCCAAACCTTTGTGTCCATCCACAATTCAACACTTATAAATAATTAAAGATAATCTTTACACAGGTGCCAAGCAGCTTACAGGTCTTTCTAGATTTAAAACTAGTGTTGCTGGGTCCTAGGTCTAAGGTGATGTGTGGGTCAGGCTCCAGACAGGTATGTATGGTTGCTGGTCCCCTTGTCTGCTTTCCCCTGTGGCTTTCCAATTTTCATGAAGAAACTGCAGAAGGCAGCTTTTTGGTTGCTTTGCCATGTTCCCATCCAGACCAACAGTATCCTTTCTCGAAGAGGGTGTGTATCTTGTGCCAGGTCCACACCATGAATGTTGAGTACATGCAGTCCCTTTTGAATCACAGGAAGTATGTAGGCTTTGGAGATTATCAGCCCATTATTAACATTTCAGAAAAATATAAAGTGGTTTCCGCTTTATCTGTTTACTCTGTGGCTGATAAAATATTAACATTTTTCAACCTCCACTGAATAATCCCTGGTCCCCAAATTCCCAGACAATATGGTGTGTGGCTTAAATGGATCACCCCAAATGAAGCTGTTTCTCTTGGCTACTGTCATACAGGAAGCTGGTGAGAAAAAGGTTGTTTGCACAGGATTTAAGCATTTAAAAAAAATTTATGAAAAAGTGATGCTGAGGAAAACATCAGGCAAGTAGTAAAAGTGCTTTGCATGTGTGCAGCTGTTTCCTGGACATTTCTTTCTATTGCAGAGGCACTTGGTTCACAGGAAATTCCAGCTCACATACAATGCCAGTCTCCCCAGAAAATGGGCTCTGGGCTCAGCCGTATTGATCTGCTTTGTGCAACTGGTGGTGCTGGCAATTAACACCATGTGCACACTCACAGACAGTAGAGACTGTTTTGATTTGATTCTAAATGGGTTTTAGGAAATAATAGTAAATTTGCCTCCATCTGTTTTATAGTAAGGCTGTTTTTTCTCATAGTTAGTTTTGGACCTGCCCAGATTAGATATTGGCACAGATATTGCTTGCCACTTAAGCTCTGTGGGCCAGCAGCTGGCTCTGGGCTTGTGCTGAGCACCACGTGGAGTTGTGCTTTTTGGTGAGAGGTCTAGCAGAAAGCAGCAGAACTGCAAATCCACAGGCTGATGCACAGACTGAGGGTCTCACATCAGCCCTTCTCTATGCATCTAGAATTTGTACTAAGTTTAGAGGTCCTGAGAAATTATCTGTTTCTACCAGCTACTCTTTCTAGATTGTTTTTCCAAGTTTAGAATAGTGACAACACAAGATGGGTACAGACTCCAGGAAGCCCAGATAAACTCTACATGTTTAGCATTTTCTGTTGGATAGAAACCCCAGCATGTTGCAAGCACTAGTATGGCTCATCTCATGGCAGACCCAGCACTGTTTAGTTCTCATCCGGAGGTGCTGGGAGCAAGACAAGTGCGAGCAGGGTTAGCTGGAGTTCCCATTCTGCTGAGTTGGCAGAAAGCCTCGTGGCAGCAGATGCAGGGGACCTGAGATGATAAATGGACTTTGGAAAGCAACCCAAACATGTACATACAAATTAGTATTTAACATACAGTTGCTATTTGCAAATTATGCCCTTGTGATTTAGCTCTTGAATGAAAGCAACTGTGTTAGCTGAACAAACAGTAGCAGAAGAGGCTGCAAAAACCCAACTCCACTCCCACCTACAGCTGTACCCTGGCGAGCCCCTAGGCCAACCTGCCTCTGCGTTCACACGAGGCACACACACCCGTTCCCAAACAAGCTGTGAGAGCCACCCAGGCTTGGACTCTTCTCCCACTCTACCAGGCACTTTGAGCCATGTGAGCCACCCTTAACCAGCCACTAGCCCTGAGTAAGGACCTGAGACTGTGAGGAAGGGGCTGGTGGCAACCTGCACTGTGAGCATGCAGGTTGCTGCTGAAGGGGAGACAGGGGCTGGGCCATTTGCCAGGCGCTCTGGCAGAAGACGAGTTGGGTCACTGTCCCATGTTTTGAACGGGAAGTGATGTTATGGCAACACATGAATCACAAACAGTTTGACACCAAAAGGAATAAGCCATGGTGGCCCAACACCTGAGCACCCGCCCCGACATCCGGAGTGACACAGTGGGCTTGACGCAACAGGCCAAGCTCTGACGTGTGCTGTGAATGCTCCAAATCCCAGAACTCCTCAAAGCTCAACAATCCAAACCAGACCTTCCCAGTGTGAGAGTCCCAGTGCTGAGAGCCTGCTCTGCCCCTGGGCTTCTTGAAAGGTCGCAGGGCAGAGCGGAGGAAACCAAGGCTGAGGAGCATAAAGCATCCTCGGGGGGGCAGTCAGCTAGTTAGTCTGCAAGGTGTTGGGACAGCACATCCCAGCTAAGGAGACTGCTTGCCTCCAGCAAATATGAGGAGCTGGTGGGCAGCTGCCTCCTGCCATTGTTCCTGGCACAGCATGCTCAGGGCTGGCAGCCTGAGTGCCTGCCCAGATGAGCTCTGCACCAAGTGTGCTCTGCAGGACCTACCAGGAGCAGCACAATGCACCATCCTCCCCCTGACCCTACAGCAGGGCTGGAGTTTGGAGGTACCAAAAAGGTGGCGTTACTCAGTGGCCTACATTTTGCAGGTCAGGTCTTTCCCAGCCAAAAAAAGAGGAAAAGGATTACATTTCAAAATAGTTTCCCTTCCCTTTGGAGGGAGAAGTCAGAGGTAGAGCCAAACAGCTGCTACTACGCATGATTTAAGGAGATAAGAAGCAGCAGCAAGAGGGAGAGACTGGGATTTATAGTATCAACCCTAAAAATAGTTGTTAAGAGAAAGCCTAAGCCTGGCAAAGCCTCCCTGGGAGTTGCCCCGTACACAATTGCTAAGCTCAGCAGATGGCATCTGGGCGGGGAAGATTTGCCTTTGAAGAGTTTGTCTCCACCATCACCACTTTCACCCAAGATACTCTTTTACACTCGAGGTCCAAGTGGCTCAACCCTTGTGTGGGTGTCCCTAGGAGACAGGTCACACTGAAATAGGCTGAAACAGAGCTGTCAACACGGCAGCACACAGGCTTATAAAAATAAGTACAACTGAAGCCAATACAACTTCCTCTTCAAGCATCTCTGAGCAAGGAAATGACTTGCCCAAGCAGGTTGGTGGCAGACACTAATGTGGAGAGGGGCTCTCTAGGCTGCATTCGAGCCGAACTCGAATGACATGCCCAAGTTGGCAACCAGACCTGGAAAGATCGTCTGCGTGTCGAGTCTAGCCCTCTGCAATCGCAGACAACCGTGTCATATAAAACCATTTAACTTTGTAACTATGCTGCTCATCCCTCCAAACCAACCAGGAGCATTTTCAGACCCTCTCTTGTCTACAGGAGTCGTCTTTGCTTTCCTTGCTACAGTCCCTAAGGCAGTGGGACCAATAAGTACACATTCCACACTCAATCAGGAAAGCCCATCTGCCCCGAGAAAAGAAATAAACATAAAGACAAACCCTAGTGAGGCTGAGATCTGTAAGTATCAGAGCTGTCAGCTCTTCTGCTGGAAATGAGCTTTCTACTTGCATTTGCACTGAATGTCACCCGCACACAAAAACAGACACTGGTGCTGTTGCATAGGTATGTATTATGTATTCCACACTTTGAGGAAAAACATGGCTTTTTAAAGTATCTGGTTTCGAAGTTGTTGGGAATTTGATTTGCTGCCCAAGAAAAAATACTTTTCTGGTTTAACTTTTTTAAAAAATCAAATTTAATTTATTTTAAGTGATGGGAGAGGAGCTGATATGTTTTAAGGGAAAGGTTAAAATAAAAAGATGCTGTCTCTGGGGATTTCCAGCTAGATGCAAAAAATATTTTTTTTGCACTAAAAGGTAAAATGTTTGATGTATTCCTTGTTTGGTTGTCTCTCCCTCTCCACTCACTCAGGATGCTGAGCACCACGTAAGCCCAGTCTGTGCCCTGACCTGGCCTGGCTCTGCAGAGCCCGTGACAGTATGCCTGACATGGCTGCACACCTCATTCTCCCTGGCAGAGGAACTCACAACACTGGTTTTGCTCAGAATGCCCACATGCTGTTTCTAATAAAACCTGGTCTCCTTCCTTTTGATGCAGATGACAGGAACTGGTCCTGGTTTAAGTCACCCAGCCAGAGAGCACACACCACAACTGGCCCATGATAACTCTGGAACTGGAGAGAGGGACTCAGGAAGCAATAAATCAACTCTGCTGAGTTATGACATCGGTGACAAAGAATGGTTTCTCCTCCAGCAAACCCTGCTGAAGGTCCTTGGTCTCTGAAGTCACTGTAGGGGCTGGGCTGGCAGGCCCCACAGTGGAGCAGACAGTGTTTATTTGTCCTATATCCACTCTAGAAAAAAACAGTGCTGCTGGGGATGGTTCACATACAAGCCGAACAAACAGCATCAATAACACTGACAAATTATTACTTTGATAACATTTTGAGGCCCCACTGAAAGTTTGTATGTCACTACACTAGGAGGAATATATAACTTCCTAATAACAACTGGTTCACTCCTAAACAGGGAAGGTAAGTGAAGAATAATGGAGGCAGCCAGGGCAGAGAATGGTGGAAAGATGTCCAAGGTCACACAGCAGCTGGTTGGTTCACCAGTCCTGGTTCAGTGTGTTATTTGCTGCTCCTCACTATTCCCTCTATCATTATTCACACTAAAAAAGTATCTTTGAAGCCTCTAAAATAGTATTTGACCCTTAAATCACGTGATGGAGCAAAGGCAGGACCAGCGAGACTCAGGGAAGCCAGGACCTGTGTCTCGAAAAGCTACATCTGGTAGAAGCAGCCCCTCTTGCAAATGTGTTCCCAGAGGAGGTGCAAGCCTGGTGCTGGCTGGGAAACATCTGAACTTCTAATACATTTTGAGCAACCACATCCAACCAACATAATTTTTCACTACAGCCCCACAGTACTCCCAGGAAGGAGGCACTGTGACAGCAGTAACTTGTCACCCATCCACTGGGCAGGGAAAGGAGCTAGGACTCCAGGTTGCCAGGCATGTTTTCTACTTGAATTACCTTCCTACCCTGATCAAGTAACAAGAAGCCCATATAGTGCTGTGTGGCATCAGAGACTTATCCACACAGGGGGTCTGCAACCAGAATGAGAACTCTGACTGGGTGGAAACACTGCAGAAGGGGGCCTGCACACAAGCACAGAGCTGACTGGCTTCTAGAACTCAGGGTGATCCCCTCTGCACTCCCCTCACTGAAAACCTCAAGGGTCTGGGCCAGTGTAACACACCCTGGCCAAGCTGTGCAGAACATGGCTCCCTCCAGGGGCAAAGGCAAACAGACCATTTGTTCAGCTTTGTCTAGATTGTCTACAGACTCCAAAGCAAATAGCTAAGCATGCATCTTGCAAAAATGTCATGTCCCCCTGTTTACACGAGATTTCTCTGTGATATTTGCTCAGACCAAAGGTAAAGTCACAGCAGTGAAACAAACAAGAAAGGAGAAGGAAGTCACACAAAGCAGTGAAGATTAAGGTCCCAATCTGCTCTGGCAAATGGAGGCTGTTGGATATGGTCACGTCACCTCCCTCCCTCTCTTCGTGAATCAAGTTATTTGTGGCTGAGGAAAGGGATCATTTTAACAAAGAGCCTCTCAAGGGAGCCTAGTCTCAGCCTGCAGTGTGTGATGTGATCACTCTTGGCCACACAGGACTCTCTTGTGGAGCAAGGAGGTTAGGATGTGTCTTGTCCGCTCTGGAGGAGGCTATGGTGTGCAAATCCCTGCACAGCACACCAGAGCTGGGAGCCCCTCCAATGTCCTGAACAGCTTTCAGAGGGGGCATGGATGGTGCTGATCTCCTGGGAAAGGTGGCAGCATCTGCAAGGGGGGAGCTGACCAAAGGCTCTGCAGATCAGGACTTTCCATTCCTGCTGCTCCCATTACAGAGATTCTTCTGCCACTAGGAAGTGAGTTGTGGATTTTCCCTTTCAATCCTGTCTGCTCCACAGACAGTACAGGATAAATTGAAGAAATCTGACACCACAGAGAAATTTCCAAGGTGCCATAAACCCCAGTGTGGGTTACATGTTGGGTGAACGTTGGTGAGAAAAGAGGTGTAAGGGGAAAGTACTGTGATGTTGCAAATGGCAGATACACAATGTGCAACTGACCCCAGACAAAAGCAGTTCCATCAGTTCAGGAACTTGTTTCTAACTAATTTTAAAAGCAAGCACATGGGCAGATAGAGATGTAGAAGAGGCACCTCTATCTCTCAGGAACTGCTGGCTCCTGTCCATGGGATTTTCACAGAGCACTTCTATCTCATTAAAATCGTTTCTTCATGGACCATAAAATGATTTTCCATGCATGGAAAAGGTTCGTAATGCTCTCAGCTCTGAGCTAAGGAACACACTGAGGATGGATGGCTTGGAGAAGTTGACATTACACCTGGACCCAAAGAGAAAAATGGGAGCAAGATCAAAGCCATCAACTCTGTGGTACCCTGAAGGAAGATGCTGAAAAAAAAACCAACCTCAGTGGCAGCATTTGGGATCACCAGGCAGGCATCACTTATCCAGCTCTGGCTGACACAGTCCAGAGAGCAGCTGCAGCTTGTTTCCTACAACAGAAGCCCCTCCCTTGCATCACACTTTACCAGCATTTTAGGGTGAGCCCTCCCCAAGGAGGGAGCACAGCCAGCTGCCTCAGCAGGGTGACAGCCTTCTCTCCCCTTGGGGTGCACCTGGCTCTGAGCCCCCTGCGTGTCCCCTTGGGCTGGCAGTGTTGGACACAACCTGGGGCAAAGGGAGGGAGCTGCTCCACACTCAGGGCCCCTCTCCACCCCTTTCAGCCATCTTCACTGCAGAGCTAAAGGCTGCTTTGCAGTGCCCTGGGGCTGCAAAGCTCTTAAGGCCAGAGCCTGTGCATGGTCTTCAGCTGCTGAGGCTCCAGGAGTCTTCAGCCATCTGGAAAAAGGAGTCTAAATGCTGCTTATTTGGAGGAGGCACAGGCTGGAGGAGTGTCTCTTCCCCATCCCCTACACAAAAGGAGGATGCTGATGTTCACTCCCTTGTGCTGCTTGCCAAGCCCTTTCTCTCCCCTTCCAGCTCTTTGCTCCTCCTTCTGTCTTTTCCTTTTTGAGAGGGTTGGATCAAGAAACACAAACACTTCTGATCAGCTTGTAGTAAAAGAAGCACAGTATTTAAGCTTCAAGAAACTCTGGAGAGGCTCACACAAGGCTACAATTTGGCTTGCATTCCAAAAGTCAGGCTACAGAAAACCCCCCTTGAGATAATTTTACTGATACCTGGGTTACTTCTTCCCCCTTTCTGGCAGGAGGCTGCAGCACCAGAAAGTGTCAATTTACTCTCTCTGTTGGACCAAGAACATCCCTGGTACAAATTTATTGCTCTTAATAGGGCTGGGCCTTTAATTCCGAGCACATACTTGTGAAGAATTTTGGCTTGTCACTGAGCGGTAGGAATTATTTTCCTCTCTACAGGTACAGGCAGGTCCTCCTTTTGCTGAGGGCTCTGCACATCCCAAGAAGAGCACTACTTCAGTGCTCCTATAAAGAGAATATGAAAACCCCATAAGCACCTGCTTGTGTTGAAAGCCAGCAGCAGAATGGCTGCTGTTCAGTACATGGGATTTTTTTCTTCTTTGTTTCCCCCTTTTTATTGCTCTTCTACTAGTTGAAGTGCTACTGTGGGATCGATCTGCTCCCAGTCCCTTAGGGAATTAGACAATGGAGTAAAAGGTTCCTGTAATGAAGATAGGGTGACCTTATCACTCTGCAAGTTCCTGAAAGGTGGCTGTAGTCAGGTGGGGGTTGGTCTCTTTCTCCAGGCAGCAGCTGACAGAAGGAGAGGACACAGTCTCAAGCCGAGCCAAGGGAAATACGGATTGGATATTAGGAAAAAGTTTTTTATGGAAAGGGTGATAAAGTGATAAAGTAATGGAATGATCTGCCATTCCAGGCAGGTGGTGGAGTCACCATCCCTGGATGTGTTTAAAATAAGATTGGATGTGGCACTTGGTGCCATGGTTTAGTTGAGGTGTTAGTGCATAGGTTGGACTCAATGATCTTGAAGGTCTCTTCTGACCCAGTGATCCTGTGATTCTGTGTGATTCTGTAAACTTCATCCCAGTTTGAGCAGATTCCCATTTTGACATCTTTCTCAATAATACTAGTAACTTTCTCGTTGTTACTCTGAAATCAGCACCATGAGCATACAGTGGCTTGCAAAGTCAGGTGAAAGAGGGGATATTGTTTCAGTCCCTCACATTTCAGAAATGTAAACAGGAGATGCAGATTGCTTTTCTTCTGCAAGGAATAAAACCCAGACTCCATGATGAAAAATCCTCTTTGAATTTCAGCTAATGAGTGCCTCAGCTTCATCAAAGCTACAAAGGAGGATATGTGATGGTTGGAAAAGCCCAAGTAAGAACTTATCGAAGAATGAAAAATTATGAAAATTTAAATGTCTGCCCTTACCCTCCTATAAAACTCTTCTGTACTTGACCATTATGGATCACTTGTGGGTAAGTATAATAACAATGGTCACTATTCTTACAAATGAAAATTATGCTTACTGGAGGTCCCAGTCCCCAGATCTGGGGGCTTGGAAGATCTGCCCCTTTCTCTAAAAATCCATTTCTGCTTTTTGTGACTCTGCATGCCTAATGATGTTCTGTGTACATCTGAGAGTCTACAAAGACACTCAACAAACCATTTGCCTGAGGCCTTCATTTCATGGGTACTATGTGAACTGGTCTCCAGATAGATGAGGTTGCAGAGGTTAAATAGCTAGTTACAGTACATAAAGTTTATAGCCACTGTGACTAGATGAAGCTTTTCCCTTCTTTTATGTGCCTTTCTCTTTATGGAAAAGAGAAAGATGACTGCAGCCACATCCCAGCTTTATAGCATAATCCTATTTTAATGGTAATAACATACAAAATCCTTCCTACTTTACATCCAAACACCTGCACTGCACTTCTGTAGCAGTGAGAGATGCTGCTAGGCACGCAAGGGAGACTTGGTGCCTGTGTCTTGGCAATCTGTCTGACCTAACACCCCTAACAGTCTTCTATTTCAGACTGCTAGTGAGATGAGCATGGCTAAATGCAGTGGAGATCCAGAACCTGGCCCAAGAAATTGAGTTCTGCAGGTAATTTTTCCTTTCTTTTATCAACTGTGTACAGCAACAACGTCCTTCCTGCTGCAACTTAGTTTTCTACCAAATTTCATAGAAAAGATATTTGGAAGATGGTTGATTGCATATTTCATTTCATAAAGTTAAGAATACTTCATCAAATAAAGAAAATACTATTACCAGATGCTCCATGTTGGCCTTAATGGAGCTAAATAATCCCAGGCAGGTAGTGCCATAATTTCTTTCTCCATCATGCCTGGAAATGCTGTCTCTAGTGCAAGTTGGGTACATCCCAGGAGGAATGATTCCTCCAGGGGCTCACTAGTTTGGTGACCAGTTCCTACCCACCATCTTGTCCTTGCTCTAGGGCAGAAAGTAAGGAATTTTTAAATGACTCATGAGATAAGATAATTTCAACCTTGATGCAGTCTAGAATTCCTACTAACCATCTTCAGCCATGTCCTCCATGAAAAGTGGGGGTTTTTTGATCATGATCCCTCTGTGCTCTGCCACAGGCATGTCCCAAAGCAGTGGCTGTGCACTGGACCATCACATGCTCTCCTCTGTAAATAGATGTGAGGAAGCAAAGAGTTGTGAGGCAGGAAATGGCCACTTGGGCCAATGAGCCTGGCCCTTTAAGTTTATCTCGAACGCACCTCCTTGCTTTGTCTTTGCATCTGCAAATCTCCTTTCTCCTCATAAAAATGTCTAGCTGTCTCTTAAACCCATTCAAACTATTTGCTTAAGTGACCTAACTTGGCAGCAACTCTACAGCATTTGGGCAGGCCTGAGTGACATAATGCTGCCAGAATCCCCTGTTTATTTTTCATGTTGCCTGCAATCCTGCCATACTGGGCTAGGCTGTAGCAGATAAACAAGTCCTGTACAGCCCACAGGAACCATACATGGAAAACTCAAAGCTACCACAAGTGGCAATGCTGACTCAGCATCCAAAATGCTTCCCATGAAATAATTCAGGAGCTGGCCTCTTTGGAGATTGTGCTCATGGAAGAGCCATCTCTGGGTGGAGTTCTGAATTGGCTTCAGCCTGTGTTCAACAACAGATGGGAGAGTTCCTGCCACTCTTTCATCTAAACTTCTCTAAGCCTATCGAAGCATCTCCTGTTCCCAACAGGCAGGTAGCTAACTTTAAACTTACATTCAGTTAAGTAGTAAAGAGTTTGTGAAGATTAGCTGGCTTTTCTGCTGCTTATAACTTTTCTTAGGAATGACATTCACTTGCTTGTTCTAACTCTAGATGAGCTCTGCCATTTGGTTCACTCACTATGGTTCCTTCCACCCTGGTGAAAGACCAGCTTCACTCAATCTGCTCAAACCTAGTGTAACTCTGCCTCCCACTGGAGTTTACAGTGGATAATTTGTTTCCCTGTATCTGTTCTTAAATTGCTGTTACTGATGTACTGAACACACACTACCCCACAAGAGGCAAGTTTCAATTGACACAACTGATGCTGTATATTTATTCCTATCAATCCCATTCAGTGCTTTTCACACATTTTTATTTGACAGCACCCCCAGTTCCCAATGTGGGACTGCACACCTCATAGCACAGTGAACTGAAGCCAGGGAGCTTGTCATCATATTTTCCTAGCTACCCTTCCTGCATCCTGGGAAAGATCCCAATCTGAAAATCATAATCACAAAATAAACTTTATCAGAGGACATGGATCCTGATCCACATGCACCATTACATGTGTACCAATGGTTACATATAATGCCTAAAGCCTTAAAGTCACTGAAATAAACACTGCAACATCCAGCCTTCATTTTTGTTGCAGTTCATACTCTGGAACCTGTTGGGAGCAGCCAGTACTGTTCTTCTTCATCAGCTGCTGAGTGTTTCTCAGCTGAAGTAAAGCAGTGGGAAGACAGGAATAAAAAAGCTCCAACTGTAACTTTTCCATATGCACTGTATTCTTACGTTACAAAATAATTCTACATATTCATATAAATGTAGCCTCACTCAGGCAAAGCACCATT
Source organism: Fringilla coelebs (assembly GCF_963513975.1). Taxonomy (NCBI): domain Eukaryota; kingdom Metazoa; phylum Chordata; class Aves; order Passeriformes; family Fringillidae; genus Fringilla; species Fringilla coelebs. Next base: position 8,007,126 of record NC_140043.1, on the reverse strand, counting down.
GATATGAAAACTTATCTGGAATATTAGGATTTCTTCAGTTTTGGTTATTTACAAGATTCTGTGAATGGTTGGCCCATGGAAAAAATCCCTTTGGTCTGGATATAAATCCCATTCTCATAAACATTTTAAAATGCTCTTATTCCAATTTTGCCAATAAGAACAGACATTTAAAGCATGTAGAAACAGAATCAGGTTTTTAATGAGCCTTTTCACTCCTCTCTAATTACTTTTTGTAGCACTTTAAATGACAGGTTCCTGATGTAACCCTTCTGCAATCTCTAAAAGACTATTGTGATTTGATTTTTTTGTTTAATATATTTTGAGCACTGATCATGTATTTTATATCTAATGTTGCTATCCATCTACAGGCATGTGCCAATTTGTTTTTTCCTCCTGCTCTTGGGTACATCTATGACAGGTAAGACAGAAGGCCAGCAAGGGACAGGCTGGGAGAAAGGAACAGCTTTCACAGAAGAGCTGGAAAATAAGAGAGGCTGACTGTGCCTGGTTGGTACATGTTTTTTTCACTGATGCTGGCAGATAAATCACTGCCCTCTCATATCCCCACGGCAGGTGTGTACAGAGCAGCTGTTCTTTGGGCTCTGTTGCCCTGTAATGGCACATGTATGTTCTACCTACACCCCTGCCACAGCTGCTGGGAAATAAATCTCTTAACCCACTGGAAGGTGGATTCCCCCATTGTGTCATGGGGAGAGGTATTTTCATGGTGAGAGGATGGGAGGAAATAGGGCTTTGCAACCAGAAACATGCAGAACAATATTCAAAGTCACAGTCCTGTCTTGCCATCCAGATGTTTCCAGAGACACCAAACCACTGCATACCAAACTCAGGGCTTCTCATTCCCACCAGACAGGCACTGCATGAGGAAAGGATATGTGCTCTGTTTAACCTCATTTATTCCTTAGCAACCAAAAGCTCCCTGTATTTTCCCATCTTGGAGGCTTATGTGTGGATCCCCATTCAGTAACATTCTCCCACCATGAATGATTAAGGAATCTGAATCTTTAAAAATTGCCAGATCCCATTTCTATTCCTAAATACAGCCCTATAGAGAGAGATAAGCCTGGGAGGCCTGGGGATTTTAGTTTATGATCCCTTTTTATGGGGCCAAGAAGCAGTGCTATGAAAAGGAGGTCTGGGGCCATTTCTCCCCTCTGTGCCTGTGCTTTTCAGAGATTTATGCAAACATTTTTTTGTGCTTTACCTAGCTGTGCAGCATTTGCTGGGAAAGCAGCTAGGGTCTTGTCCTGGGATGTACGGCCCAGACACGTGCCAGGTCTTGGAAGGTAAATTCAGCACTGGCCAGTGCTAATGGGAAGTGAGGATTAACATCTTAATCCCTGGTGTAGCTGTGCCACCAGCAAAGACAAGGCAGTGGGCAACTACCTCAAGGTGGAATGCAATTCAAGATTGCATTGAAAAGGCTTCTCCTGAGAGAGCTGCCCATAGCCTTGCCTTCCTATTTTGGGAATGAGTGGGATTTTGCCTCTCATTCGTCAGTAAAATACTTTCATCTGAATGACAGCAAGTGTGGAGTGGTAACTTCTTTGCAAGCTCTGTGCTGTGCAGGACTTTCATTCCCTAATACAGCTCTTGAGGACAGGATTATTTGTGTCGTTTACTTTACATACCTGCAATATTTTCTTTCCTGCTTAGGGCTGAGTGTACCTGTTAAAAGTTATGCTCAGGACCAACTCAAAGATCACTCACTACACATAAGGTACCTAAGTTTCAGTGTCTCATTACCTGTATTTTCCTGAGAGGAGGTGGGATGACAAACCAAGGAACAGGAGAGAACAGCCATGGAACATGGAATGCCCTTAGCAGTGCTGCTTGACCTTAGAACCTGCAGGCTTAGTGATAGGGGAGTATAACCAGCAGAGTCAGCAGCTGGAATTCAACTGCCCCAGCAGGAACTGAAAACAAATGAACAGACTAACTGAAATATACCTACCCCTGATCTCTCCCTGAATCAACACCGTGCTGTTTACAGTAGTGTATAATAATATTGAATCAAGATTTGCATGGGACAATTTCTATGCCACAGCACATGATAACTCTGCAATAACTTTTTTTTTCAGTGATGCAAAAACATTTATCTTAATGATAATGAAAATAAAGTCAGTAAAATCCCTTTGTCCTGTTGTTTTGATCAGATAAACCATATCTACCAACTGTTAGAAGGAGGATTAACTTGGGTTGACATTTTTTTTAATGTACTATGAGAAAAGCCCTGGGGCCAAAACATTTGCAGGCCAGGTTTTAGTGTATGTTGATCTAATAGTTTCGCTGAAGAAAATGTCTTTAGACCTGGCAGGTGTGTATTGGTTTTCATTACTTCAAGTGTCTACTAGCAAAGTTTTAATTAACACAGTTGTACACAAAATATTTTCAGTGGTGCAAGAGTGAGGAATTCCAGAGCAGGACTCCTGGGCCCTCTTTCCAGTTGCTGAACTGGGCATGGTAGACAGGGCTGTAGCAGTCTTGCCTGACTATCCCATGGCTCTCAAATTGGTAGGACAAGCTCTCCTCCAATACCCAACCCTCATGTAGTATTTGCAAGACCCCAGTCCTGCTGTCAGGTACTGAAGAAATTGTCTCTGCTATGGACTAAAGGGAAATACAGGAGCAAGGAGATGGACAGACTTGGCTGAAGTCTCCCAGCAAGTCAGGGACAGAACCAGCACAGGCCCCCAGGTGTCTCTAGACATATTCCTGTGACCTAACCATCCTAAGCTGGCTATTTGCCTCTCCCCATTCCACCTGGGGAGATACCCACTTTTGAGAACTATGGAAGAAAAGGGAACAAGCTTAGCAAGCTGCTTGCCTACTACAAACATAACAGGAGAAAACACAGCATTTGCTTTGCCTCTTATCAGAGACGTTAGGCCACAAGAGATAAGGTTATTAGCAAAAACATAGCACTGGTGCTCTAGTCAGATAGCAGAGGAGATAGGCCACTTATCTTATCAGCTCCTTTATGAAGTCTCCCTCACTGTTATTATAATTTTCTGATAATATTATATACAAAATTGATAGCGTTTTATTTTTCCTGGACAGCTTCTTTTCACTTGCCCTTTTCTTAACAGGTTGTCTTTTTTCCTCCTCAAGTAAGCGGACTTTCCCTCTGAAGGCCTAAGTTTGGCTGCTCCATTTTGCCTCTTTTAGACCCACTTAGATTGCTTCAATTGCACTTTTACAGTCCTTTGTCTTCTGCTGCCTCTCTTTCAACTGAAATGCTGCTCTGCAGATAGGTTTTTGACAGTGACAAAAGTAAATGGGATGATTTGCCCTTCATCCAAAACTCCACCCTTTGTCTGATGAGCATTTATCTATCATGAATTATATAGTCCTTTTGTGTACTTGGGACAGAGCAATTTCATGATTTAGCTGTGCATTTCCATAGGATCCCCCATTATTTTGTCCCTCTGCAGTGTGCTGAATGTTGTGTAAAGGTTTGCTTTTATTAAATTTAATGAAATTGAAAGAATCAGTGATCATCAAAGAGCTCTCTGGTGACTGGCTTGTAAAGGCAAGCTCCTTGAACAGTCCCTGCTGTAGGCTCATTTTTTGGACATTAAGGTTCACAACTTTGAGAATGTAAAAGCACCTTCATGCGGACAAAAATTAGACCCTAAATTATGAAGTGCTGATCCTATACCTCTAAAATTAGTGAGAGATTAGTCACAAGTTTCAAAGGGCACAGGGTCAGGCTCTACCAGAAAAACATAGTCACCCTGATTTATTGTGCACATTTTCATGGGACAGCCTTTGAGATGCAGTGAAGATCTCAACATGGCCAAATGAAATGGTATGTAGAGCCCCCCTCCTCAGAACCATCTGTACGCTCCTTATTGTGTCCTGCACAGTCAAGCTGAAAATTTGGGTCGTTACCATGCAGATTATAACTAATTTCATACATATGATTTTGAAAGAGATCACTTTACAGGGCCTTTGCACAGGGATTACTTGCAATCCTCCTTGAGGGGTGATCTCAAAAGTTTTTTCTCAGTATGATAGATTGATTTTTCTTTTGGCCATTTGTGATGATTAAAGCAGAGATCTTGACAGGTCCTCCTACAAAGGGTCAAGTCCTGCTCCTGGAAAGATGGGAGTTGGCATCTGGTAGCCTGAAACTGGGACAGGCATTTTAAAAGCCAAACACTTGGCCAGGCATTAATTCAGACTGTCTGGATGGGACAACATTTGTCTGCCCGTGTGGTTCTCATATGCATCGTTTCCAGGAGTTGTCCTTCCTAGAATAACATAAATCTCTGATGCTGTTTGGCTGCCTAAGAGCACCTCAGTGGAGCAGCACATGTTGTCTTAAATAATTCCTAATTCCTTCCTTTTTGTGGTGTTATAAAGCCTTGTGTACACTGCTCTGGCATTGGGCCTCTGCCTTGGAACCTGGCAAGAGGCTGCATTACTGCGCTCCTTAGGGGATCAACAGCTTGGCACACTGCTGTGTTTTCTGAATCTTCATCAGTATCTGCTGCAATGTTTTCCTTCTGTGATATCCAGCTACATTTCAGAGCATGTGTGAGTCCTATACTTGTGGCAAACTTAACATTAACTGAAAAACACAGAGCAAGATTTTTTTCCTACATCAACTGAGTTTTTCACTTATTAATCAAGAAAGGACCAGGCCCTGCCCAAGAGCAGAGCTGGGCTATTCTGGCTGCACTGGCTGCAGTGCCCACCATGCACTTTACAATCCAGCCTGCTTCCTTTTCATTCCAGAAAAACCATGCAGCCCTCAGAAGCTTGACGTTGTCAGTGGACATTCTCCATAAAAGCTGCCTTGGTTTGTGATGGCATAATACTGGATCATTTTGTCTGTGTTTCATAAGAAGGGCTTATTTATAAAAAACTGCTAAAAAGAGTGTAAATGCTTTAAGTCATGCATTTTATACCTATAAATATGGTATATTATGAATGGATATGACCAGGTGAGAGGAAGTTGTCACAGAATGTTCTGGAGGGCCTCTTCAACACTACTTCAATCACTGTCCACCATCAACTGCCCTGTCATTTACTAACAACTTACTTTGCATGTGTAAGTGGAAAATAAAAAATACAACTGGATTTTCTTTTTGGTGATAATCTTGCAGTCTGGGCAATCCTCTACTCTAACTTGCTGGATCCCCTCAAAGATCCCAAGACACACAAATAGGAACAACAACTCTGATCTGTTTCTGTTTTCACAGCCCAAATCACAACCCTGCAGCAAAATAAGTCTGAAACACTAAGCCATTTGGGGGCCTTTTTCAGATACAGACAGAAATCCAGAAAACCAGGAGCACATAGGTCCAAACTGTCTTACTAAATTTACAGACAGATCTGAGACAATCATACATTTCCTGGTTTGAAAGTGTAAGTAGACTGTCAAGTGGCATCCGAAGAAGACATCTGAAATACAGTGCAAGTTCTTTAACTGTCAAAAGTATTTATTTACCTGACAGTGATGCAACATCAAAGTTTCTTAATACAAACTGAACTACAGCTCTCTTTTCACTGTACAAAATGGTAGGAGAGGGAAGCAGAGTGGCACTACTTGGTGGAAGAAAAAGCCAGCAGCAGTGGGTGCTCAGGGGCCTGCCAGGCCAGCTGCCTCCTCTATGGGGCAAAGGAGCTGAGGGTCTTGGTGTGAAAACACACCCACACAGCCCCTGTGAGTCCGTGGTATTTTGGTCTCTAGTGAAAGCTGAATCGCTTTGACTCAGCTGCAGAAGCACTTAGGAGTTGTGTGGGAGTCCCCCAGAACACATAACAAATCATGGAGTAACAAAGGGAATTAAAAGGTAGTAATATGATACATGATTTAAGAACATGGATTAAATATTGAATTAAGGTCCTCCCCATTCAGCCTACAGCCAGTTTCTTTGCTATAAAATGGCACTGAGGGCCAAATTCTGCTCCTGCTTTAATGGGAATGAGGAGGAATTGCTATGGAGTTATGTCAGAACAAGCCTGAGATGGTGAGAGGAGCCTGAAGCCAGGGCAGCAATGTGGTCAGAGCATGCCCAGGAGGGGATGGGGTGGACAGAGCTCCTGACACAGTTGTCAGGGTAGGCAGACAGGCTCTAATTGGTCTGATCTGATTACTTTTTCCAAAAGCTTTGAACTTTCCACAGGATGCCTTGGGCCTGCCTGCAGGAGCCCTGGTCTGGTAGGGAATTAACACAATGGCTGGGCTGACCTCCCCCCATCCCAATTGAATTTTATTATCTAACAGGCAATGGTTGGTGATGAATGACTGACAGGTGGGATCAGCTGATGGCAATGGCTGGGGATGGTACACATGCACTGCGATTTTACCAGACTATAATGTGTTCTGCAGTGGGCAAAGGATAAAGCTTGTAAAACATTTGTTTTAAGTCTTAAAATATCAAATTCCTCATAACTATGGGCTTCCTAAAACTGGCCCTGGTAATTACAAGTGTTGAGCCATGAATAATTTCACGCTAGGAGGTGCATTAATTTTAACCTCCTCCCTCCTCCTCCAGACATTGTGAAAGCACATTACCAGTGAGGACAAGTTTATGATCTTATCCAGGACAACTGGTGCAATAATATGAAATGAAAACCAAGACAAAAATGTCATTGTCTGCACACACTGTACAAAGGGATCCAACAGAAAGCTCCCTTTGCAGCCTGAGACCAAGAGCGCTCCAAAGGTGCGAGCAAGATTTATGGAACCTTTCCAAGCACATGGCTCAGACCCTGTCAGATCTGACTGTCATCAGCCTGGTGTCTAGGGATTGTTTCAAGGAACAGGGAGGAGTTTTGACATCCCTGTGTTTTGATTGTCCCTGTGAAGGTTTTTATTTAAAATCTTCAACAATGCTTGCAAAAAAATCCACTGAGACCTGGGACCACGTTGATCCCAATGTAGCATGCTTGGTCCCAAAACAATCACCTGCAGTCTGGAGTACTTGGGTTTCTAATCTCACTGTCATTAAGTTCAAGGCAGTGGCATAAGGATGTATTTGGCAAGCCCTCCCTGCTTAACATCTACATGTTTCTGTCTGATCACATTCATGACAGCAGCCCCATAGTTTCACAACTCACTCAGAAGTTACACCTCAGTCAGAGAGGAAACAGGCAAGTCTGGCTGGAGGAATGATCAGAGATTTCTATCTTGGGCAGGGCACCCCACAGAGTATTTGCCATTCAGGCTGTGTTGAGGCTGCACTGTCAACACCATCCTCAAGAAGGATGTATAATACAGATGTTAAACACCAATTATCCCACTAAAGATCAGGTAAAGTTAAATAATGGCAAGGGTGTGATGCTTAACATTGAACAAATTAGGGATGATATTCTCTGCTTAAGGTTCCCAGGTGCCCCTGTGGTAGCTCTCCCTCACCTTGTACTACATCAGATGATGTGTGCTGTTACAGCAATGCTGGGTTGCGAAGTAAAAAATTGTCTTGATGCAGATTTGAAAGCCTTGGGGTTTGCTTCACAAACTCGCTGCTAACATGCTGACAATGTCATTCTCATTGCTTCTCAGTCCCTTCAGACTGAGCTAAATACCTTGAGCTAAATATATAGGCAGTCCTGGTTTGTATCAAGACATCACAATTCACAAGCCATTAATGTTGTTGGGCTGCACAAGGTAGAATTTAATTTCTATGTCTCATCTATGACTCTGAAAAATAATATCTTTGGGCACATTAATGATTGTGCCCCTTTTGTCCTTTATAACAGCATAACAACACTGAAGCCAGCTATAGGCTATTTTCTTGAAATTTTTCATGCTTCCTTTTTACTCTTTAAGAAAAATGTATCAGTGTGTCACGACAACTAGGATGACATTTTCCTCTGGAAATCAAAGCCCAACGAAAACTCTTTATCAGTTTCCCCATTCTCTTCAGAAATCTGTGGTAGCAGATGCCTTAAACTCTCTCGTGGGTGAAGGGGAAAGGTTGGATTACTGAAAAAACAAGGCAGGCTTCAGAGTGTGGAGGAGGCATTAGGAACTGCTTAGGATCTCAAACCTGCAACACCTTGAACCCATCACCAGCCAGAACTGTGATGGATGGGAGAGGATAAAGGGCAGTCTAGCTGACCCATGATGCCTTCCAGTGCCCTCCAAGAAACAAGAAGAAAAGAGATTCTTATCACTCTGTGAAAGAACAGAGGGGAAAATTATCATTAAAATGCCTTCCTAATAAAACTAACAAACAGAAACTTTTTTTTTCTTTCAAACTCCATTCTCTTATCCCTTCCCTACAAGCTTCAAGATGGCCATGACTTGAAGAATTTTAGTCTTTGAGTGAACCCTTCCTAAGTAGAGGTCACATCCTTCTGCTTAGACTTTAGCTTTGTTAGACAGTCTTCCTTGAAAATCTCACGAAAATAAATAATTTTATTACTATGCAGAATCATGGTAACATACAGAATTAATATAAGTAATATCATTATGTATTTGTGAATGTGAATTCACATCCCACATCACCTGCCAGAGAATCACTGACGAAACATTAATGAGTCACTTCTCTGTTTGCTTTAGGTCTGGGAATTTTGCTGTCTCTTTGTAAAGTGCTATAGGATGACATCAAGTAGTGGAGAAGTTTAGTGTGTTATGAAACTGAGGCAATTACAGACCTTGTAACAAAGAATTTATAGTGCAAAGCTGGCCATTGGAACTTAATTTCCTATGATTGCTTTCCTCATAGATATTTGCAGCCATGCATGTTTGCGCCTCTCCCAGCCAGCCAAAGATGATTTGCAGAGCTCATGGGAATCTTTAGGAGTCAGATCTCCCCAAAAGGGGCATGATGCTGCCAGTGTGCTTTTACATTGTATCTTCCTGGTGGTCACAGGGGCTGGTAGGACAAGGCTGCAAAGCTGAGGGGATCTCAGGTTCAACGTCCAGCTACAGGGCACCTTGCAGGACTTGAAGTTCTGGAATCAAGAAATGACCTGTGGAAATTCACTTGTTACAGCCCAACACCCTACCCACACACTCTCAGCAGACAGCTGGGGAATAGAATCTCTTTTTCCCTGTTCCCTGAAAGCTGCAAATAGGATTTGGAGCAGGAGGGCTTGGAAAGCATTTTAAAAAGTTATTACTAGGATTCTGAGTATTTTGGGGAATCATATGTATCTCTGATTCTTTTCTGAATCCTGTGGGGTGAGTCTCAAGCCCAGGAAGTGCTTAACAGCCAGTGCTGAACCTGTGTCAGGCAGGAGGGATAGTAACACAGACGCTGTGTCTTTCTTTTGACTATGGAGCTAGAAATGTTTCCCCAAAGCTGCTGTGATGTAGTGTCCCAGGCTTTGTCTACCATGGGACATTGCACTACCTCCAAGGAACTGGTTTTGGGTGTGAAAAAAATTCAAGTTACATAGACATGCTGGCAAAAGGCTTTTCAATGTAACTAAACCATCAAAACTAGGCTCTTTGGCCTCTGTGCTGTCCATCCTCCAGCGCCTCAGCCCAGGCATGACAGCCCCTCTACCTGGGAGAGCTGCTCCAGTGAGCCAGGGCAGAGGGGCTGACATCAGACACTATAAAATTGTGTGATTTAATGAGTGCCATGCACCACATGACTCAGGCCTTTAAAACAGCCTTGCTGCTGAGTGCCCGACATACTGAACCGCCCCAGATCTCTTGTAAATCTTGTCTCTTCTCCTCCAGAGCCTGCTACATTCCCATGATCACTGAAGGAAACAGGGGTAGTTTGGAACCTTTCTGCATTCAGGGTTTATTCCTAATCCTGTTGGTTCCTATCTCACAATGACATAGCTTGGATCCCCCAAACATTCCAGTAATTCCTCCCTTTTGAGCAGGCAGCCGAGGCGCTTCCTTGGCAAGCAGGCATCCCACATTCCTGGACTCGATTCCCAAGCTGTCTTGCCCACTCTTCAGGAATGGCTCCCTGCAGGGACTTATTTCCTTAAGGATGAGAGGTTTTCATACTCTGGCAAGCTTCCCACTTCCTATCATCACATGTATCCTGTGCAAAGAGGGAGCAGAGAAGTGCAGGTTTCTTCTCAGTTGTTTTGAGTGCCCAGACACCTCAGGATGACAAGCAGGTGCTTGCAGAGTGTGTGGTCCCTTGCTCCAAGCTGGGACACTGTTGGAGGGTTGCTTGGGGTCCTGGGGAAAACTCTGCCTGAGCTGTGACAAAGCACAGGGAAGAGCCTTTCAGATGTGACATATTAAACTCAGGGGCCTGCTGGGAGGTGCTCCCAGGTTTGTGGCAGAGACCAGCTCTCAGCAGTTACCAGCACTGACAAAGCTGATGCATGAGAGCTCTGCTGCTACGTGAGGATATTACAGTTTCTAAGCAACTTTCTACCTCAAGCTCACGTGAGAGTGTCTGACCATTAAGTTCTCCAGGAACAACCACCAAAGGGTATCTGGGCTGAATTCACTAATCTCTGTGTTGTGCTTCCTTCTACCTTGATGCCTTCAACCTTGTGCAGTCCAGCAGAGCAGCACTTTGCATTTCATCAGCTCCCCAGGCCTCTCCCTGACTGCCCAGAACTGTGCTGCTCACCTGCTCACTCAGACAGCCCCTTTTGTCTCCCCACTGAGCTGAGACCTGTGAAATACCCTCTAATTGGGGCTCTAGCCACTACTCTCTTTATGGGCCAAAGGAACCTGCAAGGAACAGGATTTTTTCAGTCCTATTTTCCAACACAGATGCACAGAGATGCATACAAGTTCAGCACAAGTTACTGGGCTGGTTATCACAGGTCACCAGCTGATAGGCTGCCTAGTTTAATTTCTGCCTCCAAATACTGTTAGCTACTTATTTTCTCATTTGCTGTCCATCACTGGGCTCCCAGGGGTGCTGCCAGCATTTAAATATATTTTGCTATGAATTCTAGTTATTTAGGAAAGAAATAAATTCCTTGCCATTACTGAGAGGCCCGGTGTTAATGTGATGGAGGGTCTGATTAACTCCTGTTCTATCAACCTTCCTCTACAGGAAACATTTCTGCCCATTCCACACGAGGTGCCTGTGCGTTTTCAAGCAGCGGAGCTTGAAGGTACAGCAGGTACAGCCCAGCAGTCTGCGGCACAGCCCCGCTCGAGTCCTGTCCCCGCTCGAGTGCTGTCCCCGCTCCAGCGCTGTCCCCGTTCCAGCCCGGTCCCCGCTCCAGGCTGTCCCCGCTCCAGCGCTGTGCCCGCTCCAGCCCTGTCCCCGCTCCAGCCCCGTCCCCGCTCCAGCCCGGTCCCCCCTCCACCGGTGCCCGGGCGCCCGCGGCGGCCGCAGCGCAGCGCACGGAGACACCTCGCGGCGAGCCTGTGACTGCACAGCGTGCCAGAGTTCCGCCTCCCTCCAGCCCCGCTGACCCAAGAGCCCCCGGCCATGGCCGAAGAGCAGAACACAGTCAACCCCGCGACAGCCTTCTGTTCTGCCCACATAGGGTGTAAAAGTAGTTTTCCTTCTTAACGCTGACAAGGGAGATGATGGAGGACACTGCGTCAGAGCTGAGGAGTTCTCCTGGGGAGAAGAGGCCACGCAGATTTGCACTCCATGAGTATGCATCCAGCCAAAACCCTGGGACCTGCAATTTTTTTCCCAAGAGGGCTGAGGTGATCACCCACTATGTGGCCAGAGACAGAGCCTATTTGATGCCTACTGGCCATGTGTGCATGTCTGCAGCATGACATGACATGCAGAGTTTTCCTGTGGAAATGAGAGGCTGGCAGCCTACACTTCTGATGCTGAGGCACTGTTGGAGGCTTGCTCTACTTGGGGGCTTTGGTTTCCTTGACTTGAAAACAAAGTAGTAATATACGACCTGCAAGGATGTCATTATCATAGCAGAGATCTTGGAGGTCCTTAGAAGAAGTGCTGGAGAAATGCAACCTATTAAAAATGCAGTTTTCTCTTTGCCAATTCTATTCCGCTTCAAGGAAAGGGGCTTTTGCAATGACAGCTGGGATGAGCTGGTTTTGACAAGTCAGAATATGCAGGTATTGATGGAAGTTTTAAGTGAAACATGACTAAAAGACTACATGGTTTACAGTGCTTTTGCCTTCCATGCCCAAGTGCTTCACCTTTCCTAGAAACAATCAAGGCAGTGAGCACTGAAGTGTCAAGAATCCATACTTGATTTCAGCAGGGTACCAGCAAGTCCAGAAAAGCACAATTGTCCAGAAAAGTTCTTCAGCATATTCTTCCACTGGGCTTCTTGCTGGACAGCCTGGAACTGAGCCAGCCGTGTCCTGGCTGATTAATCTCTGCTCTTGTAACTCATTGTAGTTCTCAGGTAGTGAACTTATCACAAAGCGTATTTTCACACCTACTTGCCACTTTCTAGAATTCATTTTTTTCCTGCTAAAAATTCTTCTGATTTTATTTTAATTTTACACTGAGGGCGAGATTATCCTCCAAGGGTGACTGCCATACACACCTCCTTGGGAGCTGCCCAAAGCTGCCCAAAGCTGCCAGCTGAAAGTCCAAAGCTGCATATGTAGATTTTCCCTGCAGTGCTTTGTGGAATGCTGCCTATACTGGGGGCTCAGGGAGACCTGAGGAGAGAAGCTGGGAGGAGAGACTGAGCAAACCTCACCCCTCCTGATGTGCTGTAAAAGCTACACCGGATGCACCAGCTGGTTTCAGGGCTCTGCTGGCAAGTGCTGGCATGCATTTCAGCCTGCTCATGTGTGTGGGGGAAAACATCAGGAAGATCTCCTGATTTTATAGCATCAGATCACATCTGGGGCCACAACCTGTTCCAGTGGAGTTAAGGCAGAAGAGAAAGGAAATTTTGCCAATGTGTTAACTTTTAATTAAATCTTAATGCCTTAATTAAAGCAAGGAGGGCTTAATTAAGGACTTAACTAAAATTTAATACTTTAATGGGACTAAAGACTTTAATTTATCACTGAGCTGAAAAAGAAAAAAGCATTAGGACTCCCTCTGAGATGCACATAGACACACCAGCCAATTATGAAAGAATCCTGGGGTGTCAAGTTCATCCATCAGAGCATGCTGTGCACAAGGGCGAATCTGTGGTTGTTCACATTTCCAGGTTACCTGCCTAAAGCATAACTTGAGATCATTGTATTAAAAGGTACATGGTACCTTTGTCTCTTTCTAAAGACTCTTTCCTGAGCTGATGAAGCCCTTCCTCTGGGCTGTCCAATTCATGCTGCTGCAGCAGCTCAGGGTTGAGGCTGGAGAGGTCCTGGTGCACCTGCAAATGCCCAGGCTCTGAGCCCATGAGCTGCTGCTTCAGGGTGGTGTGTGATTTGAAGATGCCCCATCACTGGTACATGGCCCACAGCTCTGAGGACTGGACAGTTCCTGCCCAGCATTACTGTGGTGACAGAATTGCTGCAAGGCATGTGGTTGGCTTTTAAGGGCTGGGTTTTCATAGAGCTCAGAGCTCAGCACCTCCCATCCTCCTCAGGTGGGATGTTTGTCAATATTTCTTGTGCCTGCAAAATACAAATCCAAGCCACTGTGTCTCACTTTCAGCTTTTCAAGTGTGATGTCCTTACACTGTAACACCTGTACCTCACAAATAAGTCGGTTTTAAGGAGCTTCTGATTACAGCTTCTGAAAGATTCCCTGCATGCACTAGTCTTTCAAAGGAATCATTCCAACCATGTGACTTTTCAAGTTCATAATCCAGTACACCAATTAATACAGTTACCTAGAGAGGAATCCGGACTAATGACAAGCACAGAAAATCTACCCTTTTACATTTCTTTACATGGTGGTTTGCCCTGTAACATTTTCTGCAACTGATCTTGAAAATCTTCTAAAAGGTCAGTAGGGATCATTGTGATTTTACCAGCAGAGAAGCTGAGGTATGGATGGGGCAGTAAATGACAAATCCAAGATCAGACAGTGACCTCACAGATATTTTGAAGACACTTCCCCATCAGGCAGTGTGCAGCTGCACTCCTTTGAAGGGAATTGGAGCTTAAATAGAACGTTAGGCTGAGAAAACTCAGCCCTTCTCCTGGGTGTAATGTGATACTATGTGGGGCTTGGCATTTTGGTCAGACTGTCATTTCTTCAAACAGAAATCTGCCCAGCCTCTGGAGAAAGGACACATATGTTTCCTATAACAGGACTGTACGTAATTTTTTATATGCATAGGAAGGCTATAATATCTGAGAAGACTCATTATGTGCTAACCATTCATATCTGCAATTCTCTGTGGAGTCACATAGGCCTCATACATTAACTGCATCAGACACACAGAGGGCCAAAGCTTCATCTCTGTCCAAGGAGCACAGTGCACAGTGCAGCAGGACCGGCAGGTCAGGATCCAGAGACCCCTCTGTTTCTCTACCAGCCTTCATTAGGAGCAGAGCAGTCCCACAGGAACCCCAGAAACACTTAGGGCAGTTATTCACTGCCAGAGGTGGGAACACAGCTGGGAGCAATGGGACAGGGTGTGAGGGTGCATGTAGCCCAGACACACCCCCTGGGCTGATTTGCTACAGGGACACCAACATACAGGAACTTGCAGGAGCTCTGGGTGACTTTGCTACCCCCAGGATGTGCATATCCATGTGCAAAGTAGAGACAGTGTTAGGAGGGTGCGAATGTAAAATACTCCCTAAACCACGTTAGCCATTTGTCCCATAAATCAAGAAGATGTACCGGGTTCCGCCTGCTTGCAATCCTCCCCAGGATGAGAGGAGAACCACTCTCCAAGCACACCCTCTCTTGCTGAGCCTGCGTGCTCAGCCTGTGGAGGCAGCTTGGGGGTGAGGGGCTGGGGACTTGCCCCATGCACTACCAGTAATTATTCTGCTTTGATTCTTGCTCATCTCTGGCCCATGAAATCAAGGCCAAACTTTGGAGTGTGTGTGGGGGGTGAGGAGATGGAAGCTGGGCCCAAACTGCCTTAACTGGTTCCACAGAGCTGCTGCTTTCCGCAGCGAGCAAGCCAGAACAATGTCATCTCAATACCCCGTGCTAATCTGGGGGAAACTGAGCGTGACCAACTTCACGCATGACAGCCTGGAAGCCAAGCATGGGAGGTCAGCACCAGCCTCGCTCAGAGCTCCCTCGCAGTGCCTTGGAGAGATGAGGAGATGAGGCACACGGACAGGTACATCCCTGTGCCCTGTCACCCACAGCATGCACTGCCACAGAGCTTGGCCATTGCTCTGAGACCACAGTCCCCATGCTGACAGCCTGAACCTCCAGGGTCTCAGCTACCCACCAACAAGAAAGGCTGGTGCACGTTTTAGGCGTGCTGTCATTAACAAATGAGGCACAGCGCTTGATTAATTCCACAGGTTTCTTCCATTAGGAGCCACTACATCATTGTACGCGAGAGCCTTCCTCCCCTCAGCGCTGACCTTCCTCCCACAGCTCGCCCATTTCCCTTGGCTGTGGAAGTTATTACAGACTGGTTATTTGAAAGACCTGGAAACCGGGGCAGCCGCTGCTTCCTTTCATCTCCAGCTCTGCTGCTCCTCACTCCTTGGCAGTTTGGAAGGATGGTGGAAGTAATTAATGGCTAGGGAGTGGAGGAGGAGGCGCTCCTAAGAGGGGAGTCAAAAATTCCTCTTGACAATGACCACATGTCTGAGGCTCGGCTACTAGTTCACCTGACAGCAATAAGGGCCTAATAGTCATTAGTCACCACTGCAGACACGCTCCATACACTTCTCCATACTCTTTTTTTGCCATGATGAAGGCTGAAAGTAAAACAGCATCAACCACCCTGATGCTTTCAACAAACTTTTGTCACCTTGCAGGAAAAGACTGGGGAACTGATGGCTCAGAGAGCTTTGTCAGCATCCCCAGCCCCAGACAGGGAAGGATCTTCAAGCACAGAAATATAGCAAACAAAAAAATATTTTAAAATGTCAACTAAAATCCACCAGGAAAAGAGACAGCTGAGAAGGGACAGAGAATACCCATAGGGAATTCAGGCTGATCGATATGGAAGGTCTGTGTGACCTTATTCCATGTCACTTGCAGCTCCCAGTTTACTCTTCCTATCTCTCCTCCTCAGCAGTCTCTTCCCTAACACCCTGCCTTTAATTTCTCTCTACACCTGATCCTGAGTTATCTATGGGCTTGCATTCAAAGAACTTTGTTTCTGTGGCACAAGAAACAGGCATAAAAATGCAGTGGTCATACCATAGCCCAAAAGCAAGTGGAGAGCTTGGCTCTGCAGTACTGTGCTTAGGGCAGTAGAGAGCAAGGGTCAGAGCCCAGTCCCTGCCTCCAGCCCCACGCCTACCCAGGCTGACATGCTGAGACCCAGAACCTGTGTGCTGCTCTCCCTGCTGCCTTTCCCACCAGCTCACCATGATAATATCTGAGGTTTTGGCTCAGAGTCACCTGTAATTAGAACAGAACTGGCAAATTTCTGATGTTAAACTTCAGATAAAATTGGTTGTGAATGAAAAAATAAAAAAGAACGAGTGTTATAAAGTGGAAATGATATGTCTGAGAGCTGATCAGGATCTAGAAGAGCGATGCAGGAATGCTAATGCTCCTCCGTGGAGGATTTGGAGATTATGTTTTGGACTGAATGCAAAACCAAAACATTTTGAAATGCAGGCAGGAAGGGAGTGCAGCTCTATCTTGGCAGCCATCTGCTTGCCAAACTGTCCCCCAGCCGCAAGTCATGGGGGCTCTCTTGGGCTCTGAGCCTGTCCTAGACCTACTGACCGCAAGGCCAGTGGCTGAGGTACAGACCTGGCACCTGAGCTGTGCCCCCCACTCAGCTTGGTGTTGTCCCCCAGGTGTGCTAGCAAGGAACAAGTGTCACTGTCAGGGCTCTGCAGAGATCCCTGCCTAGGGCCTTCCAGCCTCCCTTATTGTGGAGCTGCTTCACGGTGTCAGCTGGATTTTGGACTCCCAAAAGCCTTCTGGAGCTGTGGCTGCAGCTTTGCTTTTCTGCGAATTGTTCCGTTTTTCTACTTTATAACCCAGCACTCTGCATCACCTATCCCCCTGTACCCCTGCCAGACAAATTAATCCTGCCATTCCCATTTTTCAACGGGAAAACAGGGGCATAACAAATCACAGTAGCTGGCCCAGGGCCAGACAGAAGATCTGACCTATTGAATCCAGGTCACACAGTTCTTCAACCAGGGTCTTAATTGCAAGATCATCAATTCCTCCATCCACAGCTGTCCAAGACAAGACTTTTTTTCCCAGAAAAGTAGGTAAAAGACTCTTTGGGCCCAGCTGCCTTTCATAAGCATCTCTGCCAAGCTTTTCTGCCCCATTTAAGAGGGCTCAGGCATGGTTTATAAAAATATCAGATGGAGAGCTCTGAGATAAAGCCCTTTCTTTTTGTAATGCTCAATACAGTGCGTGATTTGGCTGCAGAGGAAAAGAGTTGCTGTTTGGAAAAAAGCTCTCCTCTTTGCTTGACCTAGACATCAGTCATTATAAGTAATTGTCGTATCACAGAGAGAAGAGCAGATCATTTCACTGGTGGAGCAGCCATGCTGCTTTTGAGGAAAACTGCAGCCTCCAAGGAAAGCCACAACAGGCTTGATTGGCGCCCAGCTGCCATGCAGAAGTTAAACCAGATGAGCTGTGTCAGCCCAGTGGAAGGCAAATGCATGGTAGCTGCTCCAAAAGCCTCTCTGCCCCTAGATTTGTCACTGACTGCATTGTTATCTGCAAGGGGGCAGAATCTAATCAGAAACACATTTTTGAGTGAAGGACTGACCTCTGCAGTATGACCAGGAATTTCTGAGGCAGTACAGCTGTGCAAGTGCCTTCCCATCTCTGTGAGGCAGAGTCATGCCCGCTTTCATTTCAGCTCCAGGCTCTCATATGGTGCTGAGCAGCATTTCTTTCCATCTTAAATCCATTCACTGAGTTTGAAATACAGCTGTGGAGCACTGAGATGTTTCAGAAGACGGCAACAAGTCAGAGAGGATCAATTGAAAGAACTGAAAGAATCTGACAAGAACTCTTGCCTCTCCCAGCATTTCACCATTGTATTTTTATACAGTGTTCAATAGTGTGTGTTTGACCACTCACCACTTGTCTTCCACAAAAGCACCTCTTGATCTGAAGAAGCAAGAAACACACAAATGCACATATAACCTTTTTCAAGTGATTAATAATTCTCACTGTGAAAAGCTGGGAGAAGTGCCTGATTTTATAATTATTTGGCTTTACCTTTCAGCTAATTTCTTGTTTTGCCTTTCCACTCAGATTAAACAGTGTTTAGTTCTTGGTATTTTCCTTTTGAAATGTTGCTCATCTACTGTAGCCAAGTCACCTCTTAGACTTCACTTTGTAAAGTCAGATGAGTTGAGCTGTTTAAATATTTCACACTGTTTAGCTTGAAATTGTTTGTGATGCTCCTTGTCCCCTGCTCTTCCCCCACCTCCATTTTTAATAGCGTGCAGTTAACCCCTAATACAGGCTATAGAGGAAGTCCTAGCATCAGTCCCACCAGTGTAGCCTAGTGTCAGATTTCCTTACTTACTGTTCCATCCTGATCCCTTTTCAGAGCCTGGGGGCAACCCTAAGACCATCCAAGGACACAGTTCCCACTCCAAAACTATTCTTGTGAAAGCAAAAAGTCTCTCTGAGGTCAGGTATACAAGAGCTGTGAAGACTCTGGGCTTGGTCTCCAACAGGAGCAATAGATGAAATTCTACAGAAGCTAATAACAGCCTCGAAATGTAATTAATTTCCTGCAGAGCATTAATACCCTTTGAACAGCCATGTTCTCAGAAATGTACAGTGCCCACAGGTGCTCAGCACTGGAGACCTCTGAAAGCTGGCCCCAGTGCTCAGTCTGGAGGGTGCTGAACACCTTCACATTTTTGAGCACTGCACACTCTCCATGCAGCCTCCCTAAATGCACCAGTTTCAGGCTTTGAGATGGAAACCCTGGAAAGGATTTGCTGGCATACTAATGACAGGAGTTTATTATTAATTACTGCTAAAACTTCACAGAATAAGAGAGATTGTTTCTTTGCTCTCCTTCAGCTTTTTTTTCAGGATTACATCAAGTAGTCCTGAAAAAAAATCAAGTGCAAAAATTCTTTATACCAAAACTATAAGGATAATAAAATAACCAGAAAAACGAAATATAGAAGAATAAAACCACTCAGTCAACACTTTTCCCCCCTGTTTTGTTCTAATCTACCTGATACTTCCCTAAACCTACTCACAAACTTTAGGAGAAAGTATGGATCAGTAATTCTAAAAAGGTTCCAATTTTCCAGTGATTTGAGGTCACAGTGGGATTGGAGAGCAGATAAGCTGAACACAAGTTTTTCCATCTTATTCTGCAAGTAAGGGCAGGACTCACAATTCTCTGCGTACATAAATCCTATAAATACCTGTGCACCTTGTATGTGGGATTAAGACCTTTTCAAGGTGAGAAGTTGTAGCCACAATTGATATGGTTGGAAAGCTGAGTTTTCACCTGGCATTGAGACAAGTTATTCACAAGTTCCTGCTCTTGACAGCTGGCACTCTGCTAAAATGCAAGCGGAATATTTTCAAAAGCACTCCCGAAAGTTAAATCTTCTCTTTTAATATTCAAAATAAGAAACAGCCTTTCCAAAACACTTGGCACTGCCCATCTGAAAATCACCAGTCGTGTCTGTGCTTATTTTTGTAACATCTGGCAACTTCCCATCATGCCCCACTGCTGGGTAACAATGCTGGTGACTTTTTGGCAACTATTACGTTATTAGCACATTTCAATCCCAAAGCTCAACTGCTGGATTGAAGACTCTGAACAGCAAAGTACTTAGCTGCTCTTCATGGTTACTGGGAAACACCTAAAAATGCAAAACAAACATATCCTAAAGGCTCAGATGCTAAAAGGAAGATTATATTTTTAAACTCTTGATTTTTTTGGCCTGCTGCATATGTTTTGATCACTGAGGGTTTTGCAATTATGCAAAAGACTGAAGAACCCTCTGAAGCTGGGGCTGAGCTGGAGTTCAGAGGCATACCTGTAATAAAATCCCATGATGACTTAGGAGTGCCACTTCAGGCAAATACCCCTTTCCAAGATAAAGAGCAACACACTATTGCACTACGCTGGGTTCTTCTCATTCTTTTGCCTTCCCGATGTTTGGCACAAGTCCAAATCCTCTCTGCTTTCCACCCACCCATCATACATATTCTGCTAAATATCCTGTCCTCTTGTCGTTTTGGCAAAAAATAAACTATGCACGAGAAAGAATTATGCCTGTGAGGCTCTCATAAAAAAATTCCTGTGAACGATAAATCAAAACAAAATAATAATTATCACCAGCCACAGGACCACATTTATGTTTCTCATATTTTCCTCGTATTTTTTTGTAGATTATCAAGTCTGCACAAGAGCAAGAGCCAGATTTTCTTAAAGATACTGATACGCCAGTAATCTCCAACTCCAAAACTGAAGCTCACCTTGTCTACAAGAGAATTCTCTATGCTATTTACAAAAAGGTTTAAAATTTTCTCTTAGAATTATAAATAGTACATTTCTGTCCTGGAAACAAGATGCCTTGTTTTTTCCTATGGCTACATAAATCTTCCACAGTCCCTGTGCTACTCCTGACTTGCATTTAATAAATAATGAGCAGTTACAAAATGATTTTTTCCCTAAGGCTCTCAAAGGCATTGACAGGGACAATGGGCAAACTGAGGCACAAGGGACTTGCCCAAATTGCCAGTATGGCTGGGCGGAGGCAGCTGCCTGATCTCACCCGGCAGATGTCCAGCTTTCACTGGCCCAGCAAGTCCAGATCAGGCTCAGGGGCATTTCCTCCTAGGACCACTGAGCACAGGGAACTTCCACCCATGCAAGAACAGCACCTGGCTCAGAGATGTCCTCCAGCCATGCTGGGGTTGAGGAATGCAAGTGGGGCTGAGACAGGAGTTTCTACTCCTGCAGAAAGGGCTGGGCTGAAAGTGGGAAGGGCCAGCGAGACCAACTCCCCTCCCTGCTGACCAAGGGCTGCCCAGGTTTTGGATGCTGGGCTTCAGTGTGACATGGACCAAAGGACAGAGCAGAAAGGACTAGAAGGAAAGGTTCTCTAAAGAAATGTTGAAAGAATCAGCATGGTTCAGTCTAGAAAAGAGAAGGAAAAGCAACACTCCACTGGTTTCCCCAGCCTGGCAAAGTACTAAAGGCACCAGTCCCTGAAATAATGTGGAGCTGTGGCAATCAGCACCCAAAGCTAAGGTGTAACCTCACCTTTCCTTCCCCAGCAGCCTTGGAGCTTAAACACAGGCAAATCCTTCCAAAAGCCCAAGAGCAGATGGAATTAACGCATGAAGCCCCACCAAAATAAACGTCCACGGGACTTTTTCTAGCACCTCACAGGAGCTCAGCTATCCAGCCTCTGTGTCAGCACCTGTCAGCTTATTCCCACTCCAGCAGGCATCAGGACTTGTGCCTCTGTGTGCTCTTACAACAGCAATTAGGCTCATTAGAGAGCAATTAACACTATTACTTATCAGCAAAGTTCAGAAGTATTTTAAAATTAGTTTGTAAATACATTTGCCCACAGGAAAAAATACCATTTGCTGGATTTCAGCATTCCTGGAACTTAACTGTATCTTTTCCTGTGTAAAAAGGAAAAAAACACAAATAAAAAACCATAGGTAATTCCTAACCAAATCCACTGAGAAGGGGCATTGAAATAATTATTTTTTATGAGCTCTTACTGTTGGGATTAAGGAAGAAATTATGGCAATGCTTTTATCTTAATACCTGAAATTTAATGTCAATATCTGAGCTATCCTAGTGTCAAACAAAGTCCTGACTGCAAAGTGATGCAATGTGCAAAGGTGCAAGCCCAGCCAGACACGGCACAGTGTGAGCAGCTACCGCAGGGGCTGCCTAAGGATGACGCTCACTCCCACACAAGTCAAAGGAATTCACGTGTAGCAATACAGTTAACAAAGATGAGTCAAGGCACTGGACATTTACAGAGAGAAACAGCACGGATCTAACCTGTGGCTGGGATCCTCTGATGAGTTTGCCCTGTGAAATGGAGTGTGGTACACATAAGGAGAGTACACAGACACAAACTATAAGCTGAGGTTCAGAACAGACCACCACCTCCAATGCCTTGATATGTTGCTTGGGTGAGCTAAGCACTGTATACAATCTAGTAAAGGCTGAAATTTATCAGACTAATACAAACAGATCACACCTGAATCCAAGAAGGTTTACAGGCAACAACTTTCTCAACCCCACAGTATCTTTGCCTACTCATCCAGTCTGCAGCTATCACCATCTCATCCCTCTGGCAGATCCTACAACCTTAGTTATAATCAGTGTTCACAGGTGAAGTACTGAGGAGAAAACCAAGCCCTCTGAGAGCACCCGTGGAGGACAGCTGATCATGCACGAGGTGAATAATAAATAGATGTAGTCTGTAAAAATGAACACGCTGCAAGTTGTGGAGAATAGGCAGAGGGGCACTGAGCTGGGATCCAAATGTTATCACTGGAGATCAACTGATACCACCTGTCAGCATGGGGTGTTTCTGGAAGACAGAGTGTGCTAGATAAAAATATGTTTGGAGGGTCAGAGATTTTATGACCAGGCTGACGTCTTATGTCACTTGGGCCAAAGAGCTCAATCCTCTGTGTTGTCCACCCAGCCATCTGTGGCAGGATGTTAGGGGGAAGACTAAGGCACTTGTACGTGGTTAGCCTTTTGGTTTTATTTTCATAACTACAGTCTCCTGAATGTAAATGCCAAACAAGCACATCACAGGTCTGGCAACATGAGCCACAATCTTGGAATGTGACTGCATGGTAATGTCAAGGGCAAATTTCTAAACACTCCCCACCCTTCCCTGAGAAATGCAAAGACATGGGCTATTAAATAATCTCTTCATTTTAGTAATTTAGTTGCTGTTTGTACAACGTTTTGAACGTGCATGGTGCCACAGCACAGAAATGATAAGTACTGGGTTATGTAGCTGTAAAACCTGTGATAATCCCTCATTATGAAATAATAATTAATCATCATCATTTTATTCAAGAGCTCCTCACCCCTACCCCCACCCAAGCCCTACAGGCACTGACCAAACTCTCTCCTGTCAGGACAGGACAGGTTGGTTATGGATGCAAAGTTCAGGTATGAACTTTCCCAAAGTTCAGGGCTGTGCCTACCTGTGCGTCTCACCCAGCCCAGCGGAGGGACAGCGTTTCCTGATCTCCAGCTGATGATCAAAGCTACAGATACACCCAGCCCAACCATTCCCATCATTCTCACTAGTCCAGAGAGGGAAATTGAGACATTCAAAGGGTAACAGAGGACTTCAGGAGATTACATCTAAGGAAGCTCTCTCTTTTAATGAGGAACAGAGTACCTGACTCAGCTATCTCTGTCTTCTGTATAAAGATGGGGCAGATCTTCAAAGCCTCCCTCCCTGGAGGCAAGGAATATCCTGTTCTCAGTGACAGCGCAGAGCAAGGTTCAGGGCACTGTGAGGCTGTTTGGTTTCAGAGCTATCTGTATAAAAGCATTTATAATATTAAAAGCATTTATAATATTAAAAATTAGCACAAAAATATAGTCATGACTGCTGCAGGTGGAAGACAGGACAGAGCCTGGACATGTGAGAAGCCAGAGGGGTCAGACTATAGCAATACTAGGACCTTGAACTGGCCCCCAGCCACTTCCACCAGCTGTAAAGCCCCAGTGCATTTACAGCCTGGGCAAACACTCATGAAATGAAGAGGCAACAGACAGGGCTTAGTCATCAAAGAGGAAGATGCAGGTGTCTCCTCCTGCTTGGGACCCTGAGCTCTCCTCAGCAGTTAGCAGTGCAAACAGTAAATGCCTGCTGTGAGTGTCACACCCCTTCCCCCCCATCCCACCTCTTAAAAGACCCACAATTCTGACCAGACATGAAGGTGTATTTCTTGTGGGAGCTGCTCTGCTTCGTACAAGATGTTTCAGAGCCGATGTAGATGTTCATGTACCAGCTGAGTGGAGATGTGCATTTCTACATGAGTTTGAAGATTTGTGTCTAAGTGTTCTAAATTATCTTTAACTTGCACAGCACAACTCCCACAGCATTACAGACATCTTTACAGCCAGTACATCTCCCACCAGCCCTGGTCATCCTGGAAAATCATGCCTCAGCCTTCTCCCAAAACTTTACCAAAGAGATGTCTGCAGCTGCTCCCATCTGCTTTAAAGCTTTAGTAAACTAAAGTGGAAAACCTTGTGAGATGGTTCCTATTTCATCATGGAGAATCTAAAATTAATGTCCTATATACCAAGCGCAAGCTTAGGGTGAACTAAGTTACATCTGACTGACAAACTAACATGAACAAAGTTTCTTGTGCATCCTCCCAGACAGGCAGCACTCACCAATGCTGTTAGTTTAGCCATTTGTCATTAAACTGAGAAGTCAGAGGGATGACTGGGTGGGGATGGCTACTATGAAGGGTTAATTAGACACAACACCAGTATCGATCCCTTGGTATGAAAAAATAAAGTCTAGAGCCTTGGTCTGCTCTAGTGCAGAACTCTGGAGATGGAACTCAGCTGATTTGGGCTCTTCACCTGTGACAGCTACACAATAGCTCACTGTGCCTTGGCTAAGGTTCAGGTATGCTTTAAGAACTGATTTTCTTATTAAGCTTTTCTTTTGTAACTAACTTGCTTCCAACTCTGTAATCAGGCAACTGAACTCCTTTTAATGCAAATTAAATATATTATAATTTTAGGCTAGTTCAGTGTTTAATGTGGAACCCTTCCTCTTTTGTGGAGGTAGAAAACCTAAATAAATCAGAATTGCTGACATGCCCCTTCTGCAACTGAGCTAGGAATGATGTGAGCACTGGTGTCAGGCAGTGCCAGGTAAAGGGAGACTCAAACCCCTTAGCAGATGTCACACAGCACTTTCTGTCACAGAGCAGACACAGCAGAGCAACAAACTGCTCTAGCAATGTACCCATTATCAGCATCTCTTTTTTTGTGAGGTATTACAGTCCTTCATGATATTGTGAGAGAAAATACGAACAAAAATATGTGCAGGATGCATTAAATACCACTTCAAAGACAGAACATGAAAAGAATTTTTAAGAGGGAGGAATTTGGGGAGTTTTTGGATGTATTCTGGACAGATGTATTCTTGTGCTTTTAGTTCAACAACCTTTTCATTATTCTTTTTCAATAGCATGGAAGAAAATATAATACCAGCATTGGAAAAAAAATCCAGAAAACACTGGCAGAGAGTTGGATTAGCTTTTCATTCTTGCAGGAAAAGGTACCCTGAAATTCAGGTTCTTTAAGCTCTGAGTAGTTCAGTTAATATGAGAAATAAAACTTTCCCTTCTAAATGAGTGGTATTCACAACTGGAACTGAGGGGGCTTCTTCATCAGTCACACTGTTAAAATATAGAAGAGATCTTTCTGCAGTAGAGCAGGGGAGCTGTTGCCTGTCCACAGATATTGCTGGGTGTCTTGCCAGTGCTGAAGATCTTTGGTCTGTAGTTACACAGCAGGTCTCTTCTGCCCTTAAAGTCTCTCTAGTTACATTAGACCAGGGCCAAATGTTGCTCAGAGTTACACTGAATTTAATCCAGAGCAAATCCATGAACCTGTTTAATATGCACTAGCTTTATACCAGCATAAGGAACAATATACTTATAAACCCTCATATTTAGATTTTTACTTTCTCACAGGAAAACAGACCATACCTCAAACAGTCAGGCAGCTTTCTTTTCAGAGAGCTGCCTGCTAAGTATTAGTAAGATACTTTCCATGCTGGGACTCTGTGTATTTCTCTTTACTCTTCAGCAGGTTTCCATTCAAATCAAGTTGTTTGCCTCTTGGCCATGGATATTTCTGCAAAGAACGACTTTCAGATGGGATGACATTTCCAAAGTGCTCAGAGGGACAAGTCTGACCATGCTGTTCTGTGGCTGTGACACATTATCAGATACTGACCCAGAGGGAAGGTTTTTTGGCTGCAAACTGAGATAGAAATAGATCCTTTTGCCTATGTCACAGCTTCTTGACAGTGAAGATGAAGAAATGGGCTACAGAGGGACACTGAGGAAGAATGATTTCACCACAAAGCTTTTCCACAGCCAAGACTTGCAGTGGATTCACTAAGGAAAAGCAAAGTTTCCAAAGCACACTGCCCCGTTTTCATCCTACAATGGCAGCAAAACTGGATCCAGGTTTGACAGCTCAAAAGACAAGAGACAAGATGGCACAAACAAACCACAGGAGCTGAACCAAGGTCCCACTGGGACCTGACTTTGCTCTCACTTACATGGCTACAAAACCCACATGGCTATGAAATCCCATCATTTTAAGGAAAAAATGGAGCACAAATTTTATTTTTTAAGAGATTACATTTTCCTCTTTGTTACAATATTATGCCAAGATCACTTATGAACCTTGATGTTTCCAAAGGCATAATGAAATACTAATGCCAGCATTTTGCCCTTATATACCCATTGAGTAAACAGCCATTCTCCAAAGCTCTCTGGTGATTACACCATGTCATTGGCATCTCCTCTTTTAAAAAACACTTGAAAAAATAAAATAAAAATCATGCTGTAAGCTTCTTCCCATCAGAAACCTCAGGGATCTTTAACTGCAGAAAGAAAAAAAGCCTTCCCTAGTGCCTGACAGCAAGTTGCATTCTTTGCTGAATGGGAGGTCAAGAGGTGACCTTGCCCCTGCCCAACTTCCTGCTCCTCCCCGGCTGCCAGCGCCGTGCCTGGGAGCCCTGGGCCGCTCGGAGCTTCCTCGCAGTGCAGGCCGGCACCAAAATGGCCTGACAGGGCTGGAGGGAAAAGGAAGCTGCTTCTATTCCCACAGCCTGTTGTTTGTTTTTAATGGTAAATGGCAGCTCCATCACTGCATCCCACAGGTCCCAGGGAGGGCCGCGGGCTGCGCAGGGATCGTGGGCTCGCGAGCTGCACAGGTGCCACCACAGCTGGGGCTCTGCAGGCATTCAGACAATGCTGCAACAGGCAGTGAGTGCTGGGGAGCGATGAGACATCAGCCTCATGAGACTTACCTCAAGACTCTTTTGCTTTGTACTTGATTTTCTGACTTGCTTCTTACTCTTCTTACTTCACTCCTAAGATAAAAGTATTTCCACTTACATTTCACTGCAGGGCTAGGGACAAAGAGTGCCTTTGCTCATAGGTTTGTTGTCATCTTGAGTTTTCTTTTGGGCCTGAAGTGAGAACTACTGCCCAATGGGATACTGCAAGGCCTTCAGGAATGGGAACTCAATCGAAGAAGGAACAGTAAAGCACATCCTTTGTATGAGACACAAATCCAGCTCTTTTTTCTAGTTACAAACATGCCAGAGAGTGGAGGCAGCAGTCAATCAATGTCCTGTCAGTGTTTGTACTACAGTGACCATCATGGACGTCTCACTCCTTTGGCAAGAGAGTTGTAGCACCACAAGAAGAGTCAAGCTTCATCACAATGTTTTCCTCT
Organism: Fringilla coelebs; assembly: GCF_963513975.1. Taxonomy (NCBI): domain Eukaryota; kingdom Metazoa; phylum Chordata; class Aves; order Passeriformes; family Fringillidae; genus Fringilla; species Fringilla coelebs. Next base: position 7,979,721 of record NC_140043.1, on the reverse strand, counting down.
GAGCACCCAGGAGCACAGAGAGTTCCTTTTGCTTCTGAGGAAATGTCTGTGAGGGTATGCAAGGGAGATATGCAGAAAGCTCAACACCACATCCAACTTGTCTTTCTCATGTTAATCACTTGTCTGTCATAACACAACAGGTAAATCTCATTGTACAAGCAGGCAGTTGGAAGACAAAGGCAGCCACCCATATGTGAGGCTTAAAATGACTGGCAAGTGCAGAAAGTTGTCCTACCTGAGACAATTATGTGCCTTTCTGTGAGTGAGCTTGTGGTTCCCCTTCTGAGAACCCGGCCTGCAGAAGCATTGCAGACATACAGCATTTCTTTTGCAAAAACAAACATATTTTGCTATATAAATTTGTGCTGGCTGTATCATCGATTCTTTGAGATTGAAATGCTTGAATACTCTTTGGCTTTACAGGGTTAATATTTTTTGCATAGGGCTGCAGTAATACTGCTGTCTCATCTGACAAAGCTTCCTGCAAGAACAGTATGTTCCTCCCTGGTAGCTTCTTCTGAAAATGAAACTTCAGAGGAGTTTTCCACCACACATGTAGCAGTATGGGGGGTGGCTGTGGCCTGCTTAGTTTTTCCAGTCATCACTTGCTTCCATAAAAAAGGAAGAAATTGTGAATATCATAACATTTGTAGATTATTCCAAGGCTGCCTGCCTCTGCTTCTCTCAGCAAAGTTTTACTTGTCCCAGGTCTGTTGAGCTTTAGCTGATGTCTCATGGCGACAACACATGCACAGCTGCACTGGCAAGAGGAGTCTGTTTTATGGCCACATCCACAGTGGCACTGACTGGTGTTAGATAGGTTATACCCATGTCCCACAGTGAAAGTTATTATACTGCTGTATGTTTGATGCTGCTCTACACAGCTATTGTACCATGAGGATTTAAATTGTCAAGCAAAGAGCCTGCTCTCTATTTTCTTTGCTCTTTTTCTGTGTCTGCTTTACATACTGATGGAGGATTACCCTGGTTTTACCTGCTTGTCAGGCAGCTATTCCACTAAGTACTAATTGTATTGTTCTAAATCTCTCATATTTCTTGACTAAAATTCAATTTACTTTTTTTGTCACAAGAACCACATGCCTGATTGTCCTGGGCTCATTCTCCTTTTCTGGTTTTCCTTGTCTTTTCAAAATGAAAAGCTTGAAAAAAAGCTTTAACTGAGCTAATGGAAGGGGAGATTGTTGTTTTTAAGGCAGATGTATGTCTAAGAGCATTTTGGCACTGTAGAAGGAAAAAAAAATTAAGTCAAAGCAAAGGCTTCAAAGAAAGTCTGCTGTCTTTATTCTGCATGCTATACAGCAGTTGGTGGTTTGCAATGGCATGGAGCACAATGATCACATATAATCTTTTCTTTCTCTGTACATCTGCTAAACACACACCTCACATTCGACAGCTCTTTATGTCCCCTTTGCCTAAGTCACAGGATAGACCCTGGGTGCCCCAACTCTTGGTAAATGGGGGTGGAAAGAGAGGCAAAGAGCAGCTGAGACTTCTGGATCATGTGCCATACAAAAGGAATGGTTTGTTGATGAGGAGGGATGACAAGGTGAAAATCTGCAGCCAGGTTCTCGGCCAGGTTGAAGTAGCAGTGGATGGGCTGCAAAGTCACAGGGGGATGTGAAGAGAGTGGCCAGGGCTCAGTGGCACTGAGGGGCTGGAGAGTGGCAGTCACCCAGCCTGCTCCTGTCCTCTGCAGCTGCCACTGATGGCTTAGGGATTTTGTGCTAAAGAACCCAGCTCAGCAGGAAGGGGAAAGGGTGGCGTGGAGGCAATCGCCAGGGCAAAGGGGAGATGAATATTTCATTTGTTACGGGGCCTGAAATAGCTCTTAGCAGCCCTGAGTGCGAGAGTCATGTTGCGAGGTGGGGGGAGAGGTGGGTGCCAATTTGTCAACAAAGCTGCTTCAGAGTTACACTGAAGATTTATGAGTGTCTGCATGGTCCTTCCAGCAACCAAATCCTGCTCAGGGTAGGTGAGCTTCATGCTCTGGAAGGATAACAGAGCTCAGATGTGTTCACTTAGTCTGGCCTGACTGGAGAGCACTGTTACCTGCACACTTCTAAGGCAGCAGCTATGGCCTTGGAGCTTCATGGTGTCCTGGGGAGTCACTTCTCGCTGCATGTTTAGCTGCAGCTGGCCACGAAGTGCCTTTTAAAATGCCACCCAGAGGGTTAAGAGACAGACCGCAGCCTGATAACAGACCCAAGGTAGAGCCAAGACAAGAATCTGACCTAAGGACTGTACAGACCCAGCACACTGGGCTCACACACACAGCTGTGAGAGGCTACTGCCCACACTGCAATTCACACTGGGGTTTTAATATAAAACATAATTTTTGATCAATCAGTTTTAATGTGCGTCCTAAATCTGCAGGATAGAAGTCCTAGATTTTGGCCCTGAGCCCTTGTTATTTCCAAATCAGAAGGATAAAACTGAAATGAACAAGTTTCAGTTTAGCAGCTCAGTGCTATCTGACCTCCTTATAAATCCTGACAAGTACCAGTGTCCCAGCCCAGCCTTCACAGGCTCTCACTGGCTCCCCTGTCCCACTCAGTGTACCCAGCTCCTCACTGTCCCAGGCAGAGCCCAGTCCTGACAGTCTACCTGGAGCTTTGGACAGCAGCACAAAGTCTGGTTGTGCTCCTGCACAGGCTGGAACTGGCTCAGATTATTGAAACAGCTCTAACTCTGAAGTTCATGAGATGTGTTATCACCCAGGGAATACAGATGTAGTTCACTGAATGCATTTAATAAGCTTAGCTAAAACCAGATTGGTTTTAGGACATTTTAAACTGATTAAGCTGGGCCATGTGACATGGCTTTAGGTGGAGATGAGACCTTAAATGATTATTTTGCCTCTTAACTCTAACAAGGAACCAAAATTTCCAGATTTTGCTGCTGATACTAAAGCAGCCATTACTGGAATAAATTTGGAATAAACCTGGCAATGCTTTAAAAATATCAACTTATTCTTCAAGGGAAATACTCCTATTTGAGTTCAAATTCAAGGTGGCATTTAGACTTGAAGATGAATTTCACAGTCACAGAGTGAGTTATGTGGAATTAATAGAGCTGAAGTCAGTCAGAGGAAAGGCAAAAACCACTGCGTGAGTGCAGGGCATCCTTCCCAGGAAAAGGGGCACAGGCAGGGCCTCTTTCAGGAATATTTAGGAATTAGAAGTGGACACAAATAGTTTTATGACATGATTCCAGAAGAGTTTTTAAAACCCCTGCTTCCTCTTACAACACAACAGGCTTCTGAAACACTGACACTGACCTCAAGATTTTCGCCTTCCCCACACCGGGGACTAACCTGGAAGACTGTAACTTTTCCCTGAGAGCACCTTTCTCTTAAACACCAGCCTGTGCTGAAGCTGGGGTTCAAAGCATGCTCATTCAGCAAACTAGAACACTGCAAACAGCATCTCACCCCCCGCAGAAACACCAAAATCATTATCTTTTAAGGAACAGCCAGCCCTCAGGCTGCAAAGAGGAGGGGGTGAGGGACCCATAACCCTGCACAGCTCCCACTGCAAATTTACTGGCCTCCTGTCTCGTTTTAACAGAGTGAGGCTGGGGGAGAGAAATACCACACATAAATTTGCACAATCAGTCATACAAGGCGGAGAAAAAAAAAAATCCACACTCGTCTCCAAGATTTACGAGCCCCCCTGAGCTACAGCACAGAAAAAACAAAGACACACACACATACACACAAGGAGTGAAGGGAAACGTGATCCCACTTGCAGCTTTATTCCTTTATCATGTTCCCTGACAGCAACCTGGGCCCGGGCTGTACAAAGAGGAAGCACACAGAAGGTGTGGCTGTGAACAGCAGAGAAACAGCCCAAGACTAGTAATGTCCATGTCATAAAAGCTTGGCACTGCTCCTTCTGGGTGATCTTGAAGCACCAGAGAAATCCTTCAGTCCCCTCTGACCTCAGTTTAACTGGAATAAACTGAGTCCTGACATCCCAGTCAATGGAGCAAGCTCACCTGGTGTAAGCTGGGACCGAAGAATGTCCCATCATTGCTTACATCCCTGGGATGTGCCCATTTGGACACATCCAGTGGTATCTGCACTGCCCACTCACTTACAGCTCTTCCACAACTTTTAGAAAAGCTATGCTTTAACAAGGAAGAGGACTGTGAATCCATATCCTCAAGCACATCCTCCTATTTTAGACAACATAGCACATGTAGAATTTAGATCCCTTTAAATTCTCAGTTTGAGCATTAAAAATAAATGCACTAAACAACACCATTTTTTGCAAGAAAAACCTCCTGGATTGTGGAATCTCCTCTCTCTCTCACAGAGACAGTGACTGGTACATCGGTAAATGATACACTTAAAACAATCTAAATCAAGTGAACATGACAAGAGCTTATCATCAATGATCAATCACACTGCTTGTTGCTACATTCCACCCAGCTCCTTATAATATTATATCATCCATGTAGGCTGTGTAGTGACAGGAACATTCCCCTCTTACTTGGCTGTACAGCACCTAACACACACCCCCAGACCCAGTCCTGGGCTTTGACCACTGAGGAATGCTGGCTCTGCTCAGCTGCTGGTAGGAGTTAAGAGGGGACCTCTTTGTGTAAATTAATAAATTCAATTAAGATTTCCATGGCCTGCTCATTGTTGCTGATATCTCCTAACTAAAGTGCTCCCACCCTTTTGCACCTCTCTGTTTTTGCTTTCTAGCTAGGTTCAAAACCATAGATTTAAAAATGTGAAACATCAGTGAAGTTCAAAGTAAACTCAGAATCAGATCTCAGTAGCCTATTTGAGCAACTTCTTCTTATGAGTTAAGCCTTAACAATCTCCAGCCAAGGGGTGGTTGGGTACAGCTCACCAAAGCAATATAAGCAGAGGTATGGTGCAAAGAAGCAGTGCAAAAGCACTGTTTCATTTTCTCACCACTGGTCCTGACTCCAGCACAGAACCAGTGCCTGGTTTACATCTATTTCCTCATTAGTTGACATAAGCAGTTTAATCTGCAACCTGCCCTACCACATAGACTGAAAAGCCAGTGATTCCTTCCCTTTTCAGTCACATCATATGACCAAGGCCAAAAAATATGTTTGAACAACTCTCCCACCTCAGGCCACTTTGAGGGATTATTTGGGCATGTTCCAGTTCAGATGCCTTTTCTGAAGTAATTCTGTGATTTTCACTTTAGTAATTCTATTACAGGCTCAGATAAGTCAGAGTCTGCAGACACCAAGGCTCAGTCCTTAGGAACACCTGTAGAAGGGGAATGGCAGGTGCAGGTGAAAGAAACACCTGGGCCCACAGACCTGGGGCCCATGTCCCAGGTATGCCACCAGCTGGCAGCCACTCAGTGCCAAGTTTTTTAAAAATAACATGACTTGGTAGCATGAGCTGTCTTCATAAAAGTCACTGATGAATTTTGAATCCCAAGACCCAGTGCCTTTTCTAAAAGCCTTGGTTCCTAAAAGCTCTAGTAGGGCAGATGGGTGCAGACTGGCACCAGGAGCATCAAGTAACAAACAACCTGATTGCATTTGCAAACAAGAGTTTCAGCAGAACTGGAATTGGTCCCTAATGACCAATGCTAAAGCCAGAAATTGAAATGATCCTTTTCCTAGACTGCCAAATACTTGTTAAATTTATGTTGTATCTTTATGATAAGAAAGCTGTAGTGCATGAGGTCTTTGGGATTCATTGCTGCATGGCTGAGGAACAGGAGGGTGTGTCAGGCAGGGGCAAGGCCAGAGAAGTGCAGCTCAGCTTCCTTTGAGAGATGGATCCTGCGTGCAGGAGCTGCGCACCAGCCCATGGGATGGTTTTGCTTGGTCTGTAACAGATACTGCCTCAAACAGGATTCCTTCAAGGGGACAAAGCAGGCTGGAAGAGGACTAACACAGTGCCTCAATGGCTGTGAGATGATGTATTTGTGCCTTACCATCACACCTGTTAAGAGCTCAAATGCACTTTGCAAAAAAAGTCCAACCTCACTTCAGCTAAATCTCATGCAATCCAAATCCTCCACTCTCCCACCTCCCAGAGCTTTTGTGCTGCACTTTCAGTGCAATTACATGCTAAATATCTGTCTGTCAATGTGCTGGATCCCCTCAATTTGTATGACATGCTTTAACGCAGGCCTAGCCAAGCCTAATGGAATGACAGCTATGCCCTCCAACCATAGACCAAGTGCTGCTGGGAGAGCTTGCCTGGCTCCGTGAGGAGCAGGGGAGGGGGAGGACAGAGGAAAACCAAATGCCCCCCGTTAGCTGCCACACTTGGACCTGTGGCTCAAAGAGAAGAGATTGCCACTTTCTCTGTTGTTGGCTTGGGATGAAAAACCAGCAAGGGAACGCCATGCTGTGTGTGTTCCCTGGCCCCAGACAGACACACAACCTCTGTCATGGGTGGTTTGCCAGCAGGTGTAAACATGGGGAGCTTGTAGTGAACTTTACTGGGCAATGCTGGTTTACAGCAGCTGAGGGTTAGATCCCTCTGTCTTTGCACTGATCCCATATCATGGGTGTTTTAGTCATGCACACCAGGAAAGAGTCAAACTGGAAAAAAACCAATTATTTTTGAAAGAAATCCTTAAACTCCCAGGCTAATCTTCCATAATATCGATGAATCTCTCCAAGCTTGTTTTTGTCTTCATGTCCAAAACAGCTGGGAAGGTCCTTAGAAATTACCAAATCCATCACCCTCTGGTAGGAAACGAGAAAAAAGGGCCAGGGAGAGCCACTTAACAACCAGAGAGAATTCTATTTGTTCAAAACCTGGTATAAGGGGAGGGGGAAGATAAAATGTATCCCAACTGCACATTATCAGGAGGGGAACGAAAACCGACTAGAGGGACACGGCACTAAAAATAATGATTTTTCAGCCAGCAGCCAGACAGGCGTCTAATCCCATCTGAATAGAGACATCACTGGAATAGCACCCGTCAGGGTGACTGCTGATGCTGATTCCAGCTGGACAGGTCTCACACAGCCCAATAAACATATCTCAGTCCTGTGTTTCTCTTAAACCTTTTCTTTTATTCTTTTTAACTGCTTTCTTCCCTCAAACCTTATTGTCTCTATTGTAACCTAAGAGGGCTTTTATAAAAGCTGTAATAAAAAAAATTAAATTAAATCCATATATCATTAACCCCGGCATTTCTAGGGACCGTCCTGGCATTTGATTGTAAATATGTTTGTAGCTGGGCTGTGGGACTGTTCCTTTCTGTGATGTTTGAAAACTCCATGGTGCAACATCTCATTTTTACAGATAAAAACTGCTGACATTTTCCTTTTCAATATCAGAAGTGTTTAATAAACACCTCCACATAACAAATACCTACTCCTTTGCCTGGAATAACAGCTCTGGACAGAGATTCTGCTATTGAATTTCCCAATCAGTAGGGAAAGTTTGTTTGTTTTAAATCAGTGCAAGAATTTCCTAACTTATATTTATGGAAGAAAAACCAATAAATCAAATTAATACAAGCAAATTCTTGCTTCTGGTAGGAGCTGTCAACTTGAGCTCCCAACCTTCCTCCTAGTCCTTCTTGCAGGAGCCATTGAGCCTCTCTGAACCAAAGGCTGTAGAAGGGCCGCATCCTGGATAAATAATGGATACAATATTTTAGCTGTGGGATTCCTGCTCTGCAATGGCTCTGCAAGCAAGACAAACACTGTGAGTCGGTGGCACTAGAGCCCTCTAGCTGAGGGCAGCAAGGAGCAATGTGCAGCTGGATTCACACTGGGCACATTCCTCTGTGATGCCAGGCTTGGTCACCCTGCAAGGGGGGCTCCTCATTTCAAGACTCTTTTCATCCTGGCCTAACGTTCTGTCAAGTAGCTAATGTGTTTTATTGCACATTTCAGCAGTGACAGGAACAGGAGTGTGCAAATCAGCATCCCAAACAAAAAGTATGCCAGGGCACCAGCTCAGTCCTCCTGCTCTCATAATAATTTTTATAGCCTTGAAATAGAGAGGTCCTGCTGGCTAATCACCACAGGGCACCAAGGATGCTCTGCTTTCTGATTTAGTGGTCTTTTTCTTGTCTTTTGTTAGTGTTTAACTATGTCTATGAAGAAGCATAAGCAATACCCCTCTACTTTGTTTTATGATGACAAGAACCACAGAAGACCATCCCAAGGAAACAGCAGCACCTGAGAACTACCATTGCTGCACCTTTTGTGCCTTCTTCGTTCACCCTCTAAAGCTGACTGCTAGATTCTGTTTGTAATTCCTTATTCCTCCCCTATGTGAACCTTCTTGCCTTGTTAATTCTGAAACTACAAACCACCTGAAAGAACAAAGGTTATGGGGGAAGGTTTAATTCTCATGTTCAATGCATTTTGACTCTTGAACAATCTTTCACATTTCTCAGTGGGTAGAAAATAAAGACAACCCAGACTAAAATGCCCCAAAATTAAAGCACTGAAAAAAAAAAAAATCAAACTTCAACATGGATCAAAAGTGCCCAGTAGACTGCTTTTTATAGAGGACTGAAATGAAATTCTGTTTTCAGGTTTTCCCTGGAGCACTCCAAATCTGGACCCATGGCACCATTACTGCATTTTAAGTGCATTTACTGAAATATAGAAAACACCTTTGCTCTTTATGAGTTCAAACACTAAATGACTCAAAATGAATACCTGAAGTAATGTCAGCAGAGCCAGATGGTAAGCATTTGTGGAAGTTAGTACAAAACAGCTCGGTCTGTACTTTCCAAATGCTCAGAAGCAAAATATCCCAAAATATTTCCAAACATGTCAAAATCAGAAGTTCTTCATATGCTTCGTGGAGATATTTTTATTTTAAACTCAGCTATATGGGTTTTTTCCTAGGCCTGAATAATGATGCAAATCTGATGAGAATTAAGACAGTAAAGGAGCCTACAAAATCCTTTGGCTACACAGCAACAGAGAGGGGGTCTCCAGAGAAGGAAATTTCATCCGTCTGCTTTGCTGACAGGAGAAGGCTCAGCGTGATAAAAGAGATCCTGCCACTTGCTCTGAGAAACCCCAGCAAAACTCTGCACTGATACATCTCCTCTGACACCTGCTCCAGCTGATCCTTCGCAATTTGACAGGGCTGGAGGGCTGAGGGCTAAAGAGGAGGTGGGCCAGGTCCTGAGAACAAGCGTAACATTTCATGTGTCTGATCTGGCTCTTAGCTTTTGTGAAGGCTGAAAATGAAAAAAATCAAATATTTGGGCACCCATTCTGTTATGTTGCCAAAGCTATGCAACCTATTCTCTGATGTTCATCTCCTACTTGAAGTTCATTTCACAGTACAGTATTTTTAGACACTTTTTTATTTTGCCTTTTTAACATTTTACCTTACAAATCAATCCTTTCAGCTACCTATTCCTTATTCTCCTCGAACTTTTATCTGTGCAGGAGAGCACTGCATCATTTATCCCTCTCTAGTCCTCTGGGGACTTCACTGAAATCCTCACCTTGAGAACATGAAAACATTAACTGCCCCTGGCTGGAGTGCACAGCCAAAAAGCCTTGTAGGTTGCAAGAAACCTGAGGCAACGTTCCAGATGTGTAACACATCTTTCTCAATTTACATGAAACATATTCACTTGCAAATACTGACAACACACAAACTCCTAATAATCTATGTGCCACACATCACAGACACACTTGCCATAGCATGACAACTTCAACTAATATAGCCTTTAGAGAGTCTTAGAGAAGAGCTTTCTCTCACAAGGCTGGCTTTGTAGCTTTGTCTCCAGAGCTTTTCCGTGAACATTATTGTTTGAGGCTATGATTTATCTCAGTTATTGACTGGGAAGAGAACAGTGTAATGGTCTGAACCTCACAGAATTTCTCGATTCCATGTACTGGCACTGCTTTTCTTTCTGGAGTGAAAGATGTTTAGTCTGTTTAGCCTTCGTAATTCATGAAAAAATAAATAAACAGGCACTGGCTGTGTTTTTCTTTCCTCCCCTTATAAATACATCATCCTGAAATGTGTTAGCTGCTGCAAAACCCAGCCAATTTGCTCTTTCCTTTACAGATAAGATGAAGCATCTTTTCCCAGTGATGAATAACTGAGTCAGACCACATTACCTGCAGTCAGGTTGCAGGTGCCAATCAGCTGCACATCTTCAGCCCCCTTCCCCTGCTGCTGTGGTTTGCCTTTCTGTGACCTGCTCCCAGGGACTGCCCAGAAAGCAAGGAGGGAGAGGCTGAATGCACTGTTTCTACTCATAGAAAGCATAAGCCTTGCACAGCAGTGGCTCCTTTGTGCCTCTCTACCTGAAGGAGGATTCTGTGTTTGGCCCCTAGAATTGAGCATGAGCAGAGCTTTGTTCCCCAGAAGTACTGTGAAATTTCCCCATGTTATAATTCAATTCTCATAAAGTGGTACTATCACAGCAACAAAATATGTTGCTGTCCTTTCATTCCCTGTCAGTCCATTTGTGTTTACGGTCTATTCTGTAACCACTGAACTTGAGTTTCCTCTGGTAAAAAATTGAAAAATCAGTAAGAACAAAAATCAGGAAGGATTACACAGCAACAAACTAGTTTAAAAACCCACTCTGGTGGCATTTCTTAAAATCTGTGCCAGATGGAAGACTTTCAACTAAGAGAAAAACTTGGAAAAATCCCATGTCTTCTGGCTGAACTGTGGGAAACTAAGTTCCATTGCACTGACATGAAAGGCAGTAAGAGGCAGTTCATAAATTACTCTGCTGCTGCCATCATGAGTTACCAATTTGTAATTTTGTAGAGATTACACCAAAGCCATGGGCAATATCAACCTGTCCTGAGCTCTCAAACTCTCACTGAGTTAAGACAGGACAGTGTCACTCCTATAGGTAAAGCCATAGTGCATATCCCCTCTTAAGGAAGCACAGTCCAGAGCAACACCAGCCGCACTCTGAAACCCAGAGCTCCCCTGTGCACAGAGCAGTGCGAGGTTTATGTGCTCACACATCATAAGACACATCAATTCACGTGATTGCAAAGTGGATTTTCACCTATTTTGCAAAGTGAATCAAAAAAACGCAGAAGTTCTTAACACTTTAGTTAAGTTTGATCCAATCTCAATTTTTTTTTGAGTAGTTGGTGACTTGCCAAATGAGCAAACATGGAACAGCTCCACAAACACAGAGCAGTTCACTGGAATTCAGAGGGAGCTTGGAGAAACTGCAAAACCCAAAGGTATGAGGCTCAACCCATCCTTTCCTCCCTCTTTAGACAGCATAGAGCATTCCCATGCTGAATTTTCCTCATCAAGGAAAGGAGAGAAGGGAGAGAGCTGGTGTCAGGTGAGGATTTCAGGGTCTGGCTCATCAAATTCCAAGCGAATGACCACCCTCGTAACCCAAAACAGCTGCTGTGTTTATAGTAAACATAAATGATAACTGGGTGGCCTTTGAAGCCACCATGTCCAGTCCTGGTAATTACGGACAAGTGGATACAGCAGTGATGATCCAGAGCATTTGTTTAACGTTCAGACATAATTAAGGCCATTATCAAATTTCTGCCCCTTCAGCAAAAAGGGGGAATGGGGTCAATCGTCTGATACCACGGGCAGAAAAGCAAGGGAGGAGTTTCTTCCCAGAGTAACTCACCCTGGATAAAATTCCTGAGCACCACCTGGTGCAGCGGAGGCCTTCACTCGGACGGAGGCAGGTGATGATGGAAGGCCCCTTGGGCACACCAGCCAAATGGATTCAACACCAGGGCCTCCCACAGAGTTGTCCCAACCCCTGTCCCTTGAGTCCAGGAGACAGGGTAGCTCAAACACCAAATGCATGTCTTGGAATGTCACTTCTTGAGTGAGGGAGGGGGCAGTGGCAGCATCACTAATTGCAAGGAGGTATTGCTTGTGTGTGCTGGGAAGCATTACCCCCCACCAGTGCCACCCCCATCCTGACCCATGGTGACTGGTGTGTGAAGGATGCTTTCCTTTCCCAGACACTCCAGCTTTATGGCAGAGGGAAATACCTAGTTTGCAAAGGGTTATCCCAAACACCAGAGCTGATGAAAAGGTAACTACATAAGGCCTTTATGGTGGGAAACTGAAATGACCCATAGTGAGAATTATCAAACAAAATCTAACCAAGTATGACAGTGAGAAAGGCTGGAAGGATGGGGAATGAATTTTACCTTTTCAAAGTTGGAGACCTAGTGCTAGGATCCATGCAGCATGTTTATTCCCTAAATAAAACCTTATGATTATAGTGCATTTAAAAATTCTCCAGAAGCTCGCAGGACTGCAAATGCCCAAACTGTCACAACCACACTTCAGCCACACTTCAGTGAGATCAAAAGCACCATCCACAGATACTTGGGCGTCCCAAAGGCCTTTTCTATTGTGACCTTACAGGATTAGCTTTCTTTCCCTCCTTAGAGGGAAAAGACCACAGGTTGGGAAGGGGACTGAGACATCAAAATGTGGCATGGAGGACCCGGAGTAACACCCCTGCAGAGCTGCTCTCCACAAATACAACTTGCTGCTGAGCAGTCTAGGTGTGAAACACCACCTATCTCCTCACTTGCAGGAGTCCCTGGCACAGATTATACTACCAGCAGCAGCTCTTGCTCCATATGAGGGGATGTGGCTCCAATAGGCCAGAGGGGCTGGAGGGATGGGGTAGCTGTTCCCTTGGGAGATGCTCCCTAAGGTCAGGGCTGGGGCACAGTGCCAGAGCAGCACTGAGAATGCTCAGAGCTCTCTGCTCAGAGGATAAACAGAGGGTTGAAATCTCTGGGGTTGTTAATCTGTCACCTTTCCCCAGCACTGAATTAATTTTTTTAATGTGTTTTTAAAAGGAAAGTAAATAAAAAGAAAAAATAGAAGAGATGATAAATGGAGCCCTTTCTATTCCCTTCATCACTGGGCAATACCACCCAGATGTCTGGCAGGGACAAAATATTAAAAAGTTTTTTTTCCTTGCCCAAGGATCCCCAAGAACCATCTGGATTCACAGAAGCTCTAATAATCAGTCTATCCCAGATTTACTCTCCTCTCCCTGCTGCTACAGGAGCTACAAAGAAGTGACCCTGCTTTTTCCAATTCACAAAACTCTAGACTGCAAGAACAGTGCTGCTCAAATACAAACTGATTTAACACCATGCTAAGCTAGTCCAAAAAGATCCTGAGTTTTGATTGTGCTGCCTGAATTTTCCTACTAAGAAGCTGGAAGAACACATCACATAACCTGAATCGATTTTGTGCAAAGCTTGCAGCTGTTAAAACAGCAAACAGTTTCCCAGAGCGTGTCTGTCTTTGCTGCAGAAGGGAGTGTGTGCGGCTGCCAGCCGCACTGGGCAATGAATCGGCCTGGGACCCGTGGGACCCGGCCCAACTCTGACCTGCTGTGTGACCTTGACCCTGTTACTGCACTTCTTTATGCCTCTGCTCCCTTTGCAGTACTTTATCTGGCCTCCCTGTTCACCCTGTCAGCTATATGTGCTGGGTTTGTCTGCTGCAGCCTTGCACACATGACACAGGCAGGGGCTGACACCATAATATTAACACTTGCTAGCCAGGTTCTGCACAACTCTTCATCCCAGAGCAAGAGACTTCTTTCCACAGCAGTGAAACTTGGTAAGAGCTAGTGCAGAATCTGCCATCACCCATAAAAACAGACTGAATGACACACAAATCCTGACAATTGTTATCATCTATCTCTAAGAATCCCTACTTCCACCTCAGGGAAGGCTTCTCCTGAAATCCAGTGCCTTGCAGCCAGGTGCTGTTGGCCTTTTAGATGGGAGATGCATGAGGAAGCATATTGCCACAGGGAAAACATACAGAGTTTCATTCCATTCATCTTCCTTGAAAATCTAACTGAAGTAAAGCAAGCACTTGGCAGCATGTAACAGGAGAGCAATATGCTCCAAAGACTGCTGGAGTGCACACGGTCCTGGTGACACCAGTGGTCTTTGGAACACAGGTCATCTCAGCTGGACAGTCTGCTTTCTTCCTAACACAGCTGCCATTAAGGAGCAGGAGATAGACACAACTTCAGCCCCTGCAAAGAGCACTTTCATGTGTGCACCATCTCTCCGACTGTCAGAGCCAAATGTTTACTTGTGACTCGAGAAGATTACTACTGAAGACACACCAACAAGAGCTGGTTCAGTGGGAGACATGCAAATGCATGCTGGGGCTCCCGTGAGGGTGTGAAAGCTGCAAACCATGTGCTGCTCCTCTAAAAACACCTGTAATTGCTTCTAGCCCAATATTTACCTTCCTGAAGAGAGCAGTGACCAACCACCCAACAGCACCTGGCTACTGTACAAAGCCCCAGTGGAGCTGCTTCCTCTGTTTTGTGTGAAGGAGGAAGTGGGGGCAGCTTATAATTTCTTCTCTGTAGCTGTACCACACAAGTAATCAAACAACTGTTGACAGTTGGGAAGGGAGGTGTTGGGGGAAGGACCATGTGTTAACCTAACTGATAAGATTTGCCCAGCCACCGCTCAGCCTGTCTTGAGGGTGGGGTGATGGGCATGTGGGTTTGTTCTGAGCAGTTCACCTGCTGCTGGCTTTCAGCACTTTTTATTCCGTTGTTTTGTTTACCTTACAGGCCTATTGTCATCACCTCAGCGCTGCCAGGGCGGGCCTCAGGTGCGAGCGGACCACGAGCGCTCGAGGTGCAGCCACCACAGGATCCTGCTGGCTGTGAAAATTGCTTCCTTTGCTGATGGTGATAACATCAGGCAAACAAACGTTGTGTGGACTATTGAGCTTGTCTTTCTCCTTGGGACTTGAATTGCGTGGAGCATTGAAAGCAGTATAAATACACCTAATGTCCAGTAATGAAGCTGGAGCAGACACGAGCAGGTCTGAGTACCACTTGATGACAGGTTCTGTTGTGGGATTATTGGATAAATGGAGGTGCTAAGCATGGTTATTGTTTTCAAGTAAGATTCAAAAAGACTGCTTGCCATCTTTTGAGCTCCCATTCTCAGATGTAAAAATCCTGCCCAATAAAATCCAGTATATTTGCATAGGATTTTTGGCCCACTGTCCCAATTACACACAGAACACAGGCCCAGGGAAAGGCATCCTGCCTAATTCAATTTTGTAAATTTTCTGCAGATTGGCTGTGGGTGGGTGTGTAATTGGGAAGAACCAGTGGATGTGCCAGATTGTTACAAAAGTGCCCAAGAGGATAAAAAAACCCCATTCAGGGGTCTGTGTCCAACTCACTTATGTGTCTTTAGGACAGCTTTAACTAAAATACAGCCCACCAGCTTTCAGTGTTAATGAATCAGCTGCTTCCCTTGAATTTCCTCCCAGTGTACTGGCAGAGCTAGTACAGCCACATCCCTCCATTATTTATTCTGCTAGACAAAATCAGCCAAATTTTATATATAAAACCCACAAAATAAAATCCATTTTCCTGATCATTTTAGGAGGTCTTCTCTGTGCTTCCTCCAGGATCAATCTACCTCTTCTGTTTATGAGTAAACCAATACCAAACACAGCATTAAAGATGGGATTTCCCAGATCTCCTAGATGGCATTGACAGAGAGACAGTGCACCACCAAGCACAGGCATCCAGCACTGCAGTCATAATCATTATCTTTAATGGTACCTCCATCACCATTTGAGCTCTTCTCCCCCCTGTCCCAGACACTTTCCCTATTCTGCTCACACAACGCAAGGGTGGCTGGTTCTCAGGCCTCCTGCTCAGAATCCTGCAGCAGCCTAGTCCACAGCTGCTCAGCCACTCAGGGATAGTGGTGTGCAGCTGCTGAGCCTCAGAGTCAGCCTCCAAGAGTCCTGACATGGATTTTAGTGGGATTTACTGCACTGAAATGCAGAAAATCTTGTTGCCTTTAGGATTAGCCCCTTCATTTGCACATACAGTAGTGCATGCTGCCTGGGTCCACTTCCTTGCACATGGTGCTCAGTCCTTCAGTAACCACCAAAAGAACTGCTCACAGGACACCCACAATTTAAATTCCTTCTATCAGCAGTCATTGCAGCTGGGCAGCTTCCAACTGTTACTGGAGCAAGGACCATCAGGAATTTTATCACAGTCAACCTAATTTAGGTTAATTTATACTCATTATGAATGATCCCATGTCATCAGATTAGTGATACTGCAGTATCACTATTAGATTAGTGATAATGCAGTAAAGGAGTTTTACAGTGCTCTTGGAGCTAAAATGCAGTTATTTCATTAGAAATGTTCTACGTTTCCATTACAAATGGTAAATAACAAGGTTGGAGCAAGGTGGGCTGAGAAAAGGCTGCCTGGGCAGGAGCAGTGCGGCCCTCAGCCTCCATGGCCCCCAGAGCCTGCTTAGGGAGCACAGCTGCACTGCAGGGTAGCATCCCACAAGAATAACAGATAAACACACTCACTTCACAAGGCACTATATTTCTTCTGATGAGAACCATCCATTATTCTTCCATCCTCCTCTCTGTGTCACATTAGTGAGTGGTTTTACAAAGCAAGTCAGGGGACAGCTTTATTTACTCCCAGCCGCGCTGCACGGCACCCAGGTCCATCGGTATTGGTTACACATGACCTCGGGTCTTCCATTATGGGCTAATGTCTGCAGCCCTCTGACCTCCGGAAGTGCTTGAGGAAGAGCTGCAGTAAATCAGAGCAGCACTTAGTCGTGGAGGAAGAAATTCCCTCCTTATCGATCTGCCAGTGGCAGAGGAAGGACTGTGGCTGGGCTGCTGAAGGGTGATGTGCTCTCAACTGCTTAGAAGACTCCACAGACAGAAGCAGCCTTGCCCATTGCCACCATAGAGTGGTGGTAAGCGGGATGAACCTGGCTGTGTTCCCCTCTCAGCCTGGGCTGGCAGGGGAATCCCAGCCACTGACTTCGTGGGGCAGGTCCTGTCTATGAATGCCTCTGCTTGGCAAGCACAGACTCTTCTGCTGCTTTCCTTTGAAGAATGCCTGGTCTCACACACTGCTCCATGGCAAAGTGAGGGCCAACCCAACCCTAACCCTAACCCTGCACTAAGGTCTATAATCAATCCTTACCACTCAGCTTCTTACCAGAGGACATGAGCGGTCTGTGCAGTCTCAGCAAATTTGTCATAATGGAGTTAACCCAAGGATGCTATTAAACACCCTGCGTGGCAGAGCATGAGAAATTACAGGTGGAAGCAATAATTTAACCACAAAACACCACACTTGCAAATCATCATCAGTACAAGCAGTTCTTCCCGTGAGGGTGGAAACAATCAAATTTGCCACATCCTGCGCCAACAGGTGGAGCCCCAGAAGGACACAGAGCAGGGAGAGCATTAGGGAATGAAGCTCTTATCTCTGCTAGTCCTGCAATTAGCGGGGGATTTCAAAACTAGTATCAAGTAGTTATCAGGGAGGCCCAAACAGCACTGGAATGGGACCAGGTACTTCTCTGTTCTGGATGGGCCCTGAAGGGGAGAGGATGAAGATCTGCCAATGAAATTCATCACTTATCCCTTACAATCAAGGCAAGAGGACCTTGGAGAACAAAACAATCAACTTTCCTTCCCCATTTATCTCCGACACAGTTCTAGTCTTCATCTCTTTCTCAGAGTGCCTGGCTCAGTCAGGTCAAAGGAGCTCCTTATCCCAAAGACAATCCTATACCTCATACAGTGTTTTTCCTTACATTTTAATTTTGCTGTGCAAGAAACAAATGAAAAAGCAGCTGATCAGCTTGATCAGATCTGGAAAAGGCTTGAAGATCCAACATCCCATCTCCATCCTTCACCCCTAGAGCAAGAATACTACCCAACATAAAAAGCAAGGGAAGAAAAGGGAGCAAAAGGATTTTTAACGTAATCAAATGTGTCATATGCCTAAAAAAGTATTCTGCTATGTCATATACATGTATACACAGATTGCTTTGTATGTTTTTTCCTTCTTGCCTGTCTCCAGAACAAACACTGCAATTTTACTCTCCCATAACTGTTTCTTGGCTCCTTCTACACATTCCAGTACAGCAGCATCACAGATTCACTATAGGAAGGACTTACTCCTTCAGCTGACGTAGCTCACTGCCAGACCAGCATTATCCTCTTTGTATGAGGACTGGTTCTCTGGGGAAAGGCAGGGTGTAACATCTAGCAAAAGGAGAAGCTCCACCCTTAGGATATAGGAAATACTATCAGAAAGAATATTTTTTTTCTGGCAGAGCTTAAGATCCATACAAGATTCTCCAAGGGTGGGGAATCACCTCCTAATGACAACTCATTAGGTCACCTGGAGGGGTTTTTATGGTTTATGTGCTTTGGGGTTTTTGTTTTCTATTGCAAAAGGAAGTTTACAGTGGGGAAATTTTTGCTCAGCTAAAGTTAGAGACAGGCCCAGACCAAAACCTCCTAATTACAGAATCCCAGATCTTGGAAATGCCCACACATGTATTCACAGATCCAAGTTCAGCCCAAATTTTCCACTACATAAGGACCAGTAATTGGGGTTTTTTAACATGTAAATATTAAAACCAACCAGCAACACAGAGACTGCAGAAGGAAAAGCATGTTTCCACACAAACAATGCAGAAAAGATTTTTTAAAGAATCAGCAGCAACCATTGGGATCCTGGGAGCCTGGATTCCTGAAGACAGCAAACGTCACACCCCTTTTTTCCTCACCTCGGTAACTATCTGCTTGCTGTTTACTTGGTGTTTCAGAAGTACTAAGCCACAAGATCCTGTCCTGTCAATTCTGTCACATTTCATGTGACAGCTGCCCCTCTTCCACATGATGATAACGACTTTGAAATTCACTTGGCATTTCAGCTCCCTTCCTGCTTCTCTCAACAGCTACACAAATGATGTCAACACATACAGAACAATAGTGAATCATGAGCTGATAAGCACAAAGTGCACAGGAACCTGTTTCCATAGGGTGATCCCCAAAAAGCATGTGTTAAAAAATTTATAGAATCACCATATCTCATGGAAATAAGAATTTATTGCTCTGTTCATGTTGAAGGTCCCAGGTGTTGTTAAGCACTGATGCAGATGGATCTTGCAAAACAGAAAGCTAAGTTAGGTAGACCTGAGCTGTCTCAAGGACAAAACTGAACTGTCCCACATGTGTGTCTCAGTTGTCACAGTCACTGGGGCTGCAGCCCAGCTCCCCACACTAAATACACATTATGGGACATTTACATACATTTATACAGCCCAGCTCCCCACACCAAATACACATTATGGGACATGTACATACATTTGTACAGCCCAGCTCCTCACACCAAGTACACATTATGTGACTTTTACACTACAAGCCAGAGTTTCTCAAAGGCATATACTACCTAATTAAAGTGTAATGATAGCTTATCACAATCCTATACTTTCCCTACAAATATAGCCTAAGATAAAACACAACATATGGTGTTCCTCAGAGGTTTCTTGTTTTGTAGTTACTTCATCTTTTTAAGTGCAAAAGTTGATTCAAATAGTTCTCTAACAAAAAAAAAAAAAAAAAAAGGAAAGAAAAGGCACAAATAGAAACCCAATGTTATTTTTGCATTTAACGTCAGTTTCATATTATGGCAGCTTAAAATCCTGTGACTGCCACCTAAGACACTATCTGAAATAAAAAAAAAATTGTGGCAAGTCTGCAGCCAAAGAAAAGTATCACCAAGGCAATAACTTCTGACACACTATCTTTGGCAGTGGAGATATCCTTGCCTTTCACTGCTTCAGCCTATTTCCAGAGTGCTTTAATAGAGCGTTGTTTTAAAATCAGAATCATTCAATGACCAGATTTGTAGCACAAGTGGAAAAATCATGCCAAGGGTTCCTTCAGTCCTGCTCCATAAGCACTGCTTAAGGCCCGCCTTCTCTTTATTTTTTAACTTTTTTTTCAACAAGCAGTTTTCTGCCATGAACACACTTATCTATCAGCCATAAACAGAGAATGGTTGATAGTTAACATGGGCACTTCAAATATCGTGCTTCAATTTTACAAGTCTCTAAAATAGGAATAAATGCAACTCAAGTGTGCAAGGAAGCTTTTATATAAATATGAATAAACTGAATCTGAGAGCTTTGAAAATTTGATAGTGCCAGTGAAATCCTGCTACTATGAAGACAACCAGACTTTGCTCCCTTCCGTACTAAATCATTTTGAAACCTGTTTGCTGACTGTTTTTATAGTTACTGTAAAGTGAGAGAACTTCCAAATTCACACTGCCTCAAGTATTTTTTACCACAGAGAATCTTACTGCAATTAGTCTGGTTTGTAATGGAAAACAGATGAAAGGAGAAATTAAATCAAAACCTTGCCTCATATCTAAGGTGTTTTCATGCCACGCATCCCAAGAAGTTTTCCCAAAACCAACAACATTAAATTAAAAGCTTAAATATTCCTACCAGACCCAACAAATGCAGATTAAGCTGAAATTTAAATGGAAAGTGAAAAGATTTTTCCTTCTCCTCACCTGCCAAGTCTTCAAAGTTCAGGGCTCTGTGTTTCTCTTTCAACACTCAGCAGCAGAAACACCTAGGGTTGAGTGGAGAGATTTCCTCCTCACACTGGCATTATTCATTATTTCTGAAGTGTCGACAAACGTCTTCAACACTACACAACACACACAAACAGGAGTCCCTGCTCCAACGAATTTACAGTCTGAGGTGTTATCTTTGTTCTGTTTTGGTATATCACCACAAATTTCAACAGGGTACCAAGTGAGCCCAATCCACCTTCCACCAGCAATTTTCCACTGCTTTTAATAGGAGCTGGAACAGCCCCAGTCAGACTAAGTTATAGAATTAGCTATTGCAGGAGAGAGCAGAGTTCTTGGCATGTATGTAAACAGCAAAAAACCTGATTCTCAACAGTTTTGTTTGAAATTAAGTGTATATTTGAATGTTTTCACACATAATACATTTTGAGAACTTAAAGAGCTCCCTTTCCACTCTGTCTTTCAACCCCAGCAGTGCTACAGATCAAGCAGCAGCAGGCAATTTCTGAACCAAGGCAGGCTGGCAGCTATAGTAACAGCTCCAGCTGGTGGAAGTTGGTGAAAGTTTTGGTTTATTTTGTGCTGAGGTTTCTGCCAGGACATTTCACACATTGGAAGTGTGTATTTTCTCTGACATTTCTGAGAGCCTCCAAGTGTTCCTGCAAATAGCCCCAGAAATTTATTTCAAATTCAAATCGGGGCAATTTCTGCCTATCCAAACCTTTGCACTGAGTTGTTATTTATGCCTTTTCCCCAGCTGTACCCTGTGGAAGAGAATGCAGTCACACAGCCCTGTGCACTAACACACACAAAAGGCACGTACACCTTTTACACCCTAAAGGCTGTACAAGGATAGCACCAACTGGAGATGTTGCCCTTCTAGCTTGTGCTCTAGCTGGGGCATGGATCCTTGTCAACATTCCTATGTAAATGAGACTGAATTTTAAATGTTGTCATAATTAATTATTGCAGTTCAAGCAGCATTTCAAACCACAAGTGAAACACATTCCACCTAAAGGCAGAAGGGACAATTACTGGAAAAAGACTGGGAAAAAAAGCATCTTAAACCCACACCCACCACATGTCCCAGTTACCACTGATTCACATCATGCCAAAGCTCTGCACCAGCACAGCCAAATGCCAAATGCCACAGCTCACAACAGCCTGACCTCAGCACTCCATAAACCACACCAAGTTCAGACAAAGACCATGTGAAATGACTGACAAAACTTCACAGTTCACAGAGCATCTTCAAAATGACATGCCAGCAGTGTCCCCACCCAAAGCCCTCTCCAGCCTACCTGGTGCTGTCTTCTGGTAGAGAGGGATCTAAAAGGGCTTTCCTGCTTCCAGCATCTTGCTGACCTGTTCTCCCTTCCAAACATGGCCAGAAACTGCTGTGAACATCCAGGCAAGATGCCAGGTGTTCTTCTCCTTCTGTCCTCCAGCTTACAAGCACTTCTTGCAGTTGTCCCTGCTTACAACCAGTATTTTCCTGATTTGCTCAGAGATCTCCTTCTCCCTCCAAGATGAGAAGTCCAAGGGGTTTCCATCCTTTTCCTCTACTGCTTTGCTCAATCACTCAGCCACTGTGGAAAGCAAAAATCAAGATCATGAGACTTGTGCAACAGAACAGACAACTTGTTTGCCATAAGATTTGAAAGTACACCACAAAAGTTTGCTCTGACAATTCTTACGTTCAGCTCAAACAAATTCCTCTCTGATCCTTTTTAATGGCATTTTTTTCTTGTATTTCACTGATATTTCCAAAAGCTCCAAAACAAACATAAGCATAAACAGCTTTCATCAGAAAGTATTCCGTCTACTAATCTAGAAACACTGCTTGGGGAATTAATAAAGTAACTACTTGTCTATAGTGCATCAAAATACTTAATTTCCTGAACAAAGCTTTTTAATACTTATTAAAGTTTTAGCCTGCATTTAACTTCCTTCTTTTGAAAAGCTTTCTCAGTTTCTTCCTCTGAGGCAGCATCACCCCATTGATTAAACACTTCATGAAGAGCTGACAGGACCAGACACACTACCCAGCTCTGTTCAGTGTATAATTCAAGACAATCTCTTTCCATCCTAAACGGATCTGTTTATTGTGGAACCACTCTGGGATACAAACCTAGTATCAGATTGGTTATTAGGATAAGAGGGAGTTTTTTTGCCACATCTATCAGATGGAAATGGAGTGTTCCAAGATGCATTAGGTTTAGGCTATTGTGAAAATGGGATCCACTGTGAAGGTCATGTGCAAGCTTAGTTTCTGAATGACTAAAAAATTTTGGATACCCAGGTTGAAAGCAGACGTCCAAGTTTTATATAGAAGCTGCCTTCAGGTTGAAGAAAATAAGAACTCCTAGGGAATGAAAGACTAGCTGACTTCCTTTATAAACCCTGGAAAGTCTTTGGGGAGAAGAATCTTGGACTACACTTTTGTCATCTAGAAATAACCTTCTTTTGCTCCCTGTCTCCTACCTTCCACTTGCCCATTTCCCAAAAGGTCATTTCCAAACACAATTGATTTGAAAACTCAGATTATTCTGTTAAAATTGCTGACTGTGTACTTGGCACCCTGAGCCAGATTGGGACAATCCCCTCAGGTCCTTTTTCCAGCTAATTTATAGCAAATTTTGTTGAGACAAGGAGTTATGGTCTGTAAAAGGCTTGCTGTCAGCCTCTCATAACACCCCAGCACCCTGTCAGAGAAGGGACAGAGCCTGGGAAGAAAGTTTCAGCCGTGATCAGCTGGTTTCCAGATGGGTGGCCTTCTACACACTGTCCAACCCCATGGGTCCAATAAACCAGCCCTGATTTTGCACTTTAAAAAAACAAAGATACAAACCCTCCTCTACTCTCTAATAGGGTTTTATAAACACGGTCCCAGTCTCTGTGTCAAATTTATTAGGAAGAAATTCATTCTGCTGTCTCTCTCTTTGCATGCATGTGGCCAGCCCCTTTTGCTCCAGTTTCTCATTTTTACATGGGTGGAGAGACTTGCATCATGATTTACACCCTTCTGGGTTGTTTTCCCATCAGAAATAAAGAAGGGACTAAACAAGTCAGAAAGTTGAGGGATTGGCCTCCAAGGTATAAAACCACCCACATGAGGCAATGTTTGTTCTCAGTCTGGCATAAATTCTCCTTTTGTCTGTCCTCTCCACCTTAGCAAACCAGAAGAGCACATGATTCAAGAGGTATAAGGCTGATCAGCAGTAGTGAGAAAATGGCCCAGTTCAGAGCAGGAGAGCATCCTGCCCCTGGAAGAGCACTGCCACTGTACCAGTGCTGCTGCTCAGGGCCCGGGTCTGCCTCAGCATCAAACCACAGACCACACCAAACCTGCACCTACAGATCTTCAGTTCCCTTCTAAGTACAGAAATCTGTACCACCCTCTAAACAATTATTTATTCAGCTAATATGTCTGTCTGTTTACATTAACTGTTGCATGCATAATTTTCCCTGTATTTAGCCCAATTTCCCCTTTTACTTTCAGCTTATTACTCTTACTGGAATCATTCACTTCAGTAGTGCAAAGATTTCTCACTTGGCATTACCCTGAAGAGAGCCAGAAATGGCTGTTGTCATTCTTTTGCCTGGTAGGTGTCTCACAGCCAATATTCAGGCTTTGGACTTTCCTCATAAAGCTGCAACTTCAAAGCCAATTTTATTCTTCTCTAAACTCAGTCCAAGAAACATTAGTACTTCTACGCAGGAACCATCAGGACTGTTCTCTCAACTGTCCCATCAAGATGATGACCCTGATTATAACATGCTCAGAGACTTCCAAAAAGTGCAAAAATAGAAAACATAATTGTAGGGGGAGACTGATTGTCTTCACAAAGAGTGAGTAAATGTCACATTTAATGAAGATGTCGAACTAAATTTTTAGGCATCGTAAATGTCTGCTCACTAAAACTCATAATTATGGATGATCCTGGAATTTGAGTATGTAGGCTTTGTACTGAAGAAATTAGTAGAAACTATGCTAAGGAACAGAATTAATTGTAAATATGTGATAATGATAGCACGGATCCCCTAGAGCTCTCTGAAGGATTCACTCTGTGTATGGGTAAGAATGAGCCAGCTGATACTGTGTAAATACATTCTTTTTTCAAAAACCCACCTTTTATGAAGGCCCCTTACAAAAGTTTCATAATGGTGTAAGAAGGAGACAATTAATAATCCCCATAATTTCTTTGATATATCTATTAGAAGAAAAAATCCAGATTTGCTTGCTGTGACTTGCAACCCCCTGAAGGCTATGACCAGCTTGCCACGGACTTCACCATGGCCAGGATTTCAGTCTCAGGTATGACTAAACCTTAAAGAAAAACATGTCCCACAAACAGTTACAGCATTTTTCATCAACACAAATCTCATCAACCTCAGCAGCACAGACAATTTTTGTTAGAACAATGGATTTTCACTGGGAGCCTACAGAAAACTCATGGTGAAGGATCAGGGTTATTATTACTTTTTTAGAGATATAAAGTTCCCTCACTAGGTGCACTGAAAGCCAGAGCTCCTTCACAAAGAAAGAATGCTTCACATCCACTATTAATAAGCTTTCACTGCTGAGGTTCAGGACAGCCACAAAAAGTAAATATCAATCTTTCCTGTGAAACTCTGCCCATCTGCAGCATTTGGCACAGATTTTAAAGTACAGTAGACTGGAGTTTTCCAGGGAGCAGCCATCATTCCTGTGCTCCCTCTAGAGTGACTACTGGAAGCCAAAAGCATTTAAGCAAAGCTAGATAAAATCAGCAGCGCCCAATGTGGGTTCTTTCTGGTTTCCTGCAAGTAAACAGACATGTTTACAAGGGGCTGTACATTCACATCAATCATAAGGTGACTTTGTTTACAGTAGAGGAATTTCCTGCAGGCTTTTGCTGTCCTGGTTTCTTTCTCTTTGTATTTACTTTTGTTCAAATGCAATTTAAAAAAGCCATAGGTACTCCAGCTCAATTCAGAACATGACACACTGAAATCTGAAGCAGGCTATAATTCATGCCCAGATTTAGTTGTTCTTTTTCTTGTTTGTTTGTTTAAGCTAACACACGCCTCTGCATTTAAAAGCCACTTTTCTCTACCCATCCAATTCATCTATACCTGGAAAAAGGCAGATTTAATTTATCACTCCATTAAGAACTGCTTTTCTCATCAAACCTACAAAACAGCAGAAGGCCACCGTATATAGGGATCAGGTTAATAATTCAGGCATCTAAGAGACAGATTCCTCAGAGGAATTAAAGTAAAAATGTTAGTGAATGCAACTGAAAGACTGGTATTAACAGCACCTGAGCAGCCAGGATTAAGGACTTCTGCTGCCATGAATCAGAGTGAACTATTTCTCCACCACTTCACTGAACAAAAATTTATTTCAGTGGGGATTGAATTTGAAGAAACACTACCGAATTTGGCCGCAAAGTTCAGAACTTGGACAGGGAACCATGTTGATTGTTCTGAGATACACAGACACTTCGATAAAAAGTCATGAACCAAAAGTTCACTCTGCTTAAGCTACTGGATACAGATAGGAAAAGACTGCAGCAGTCAGGCAGCCATCACACCTACTATGATGGCACAGATCCCACAGGTGCTCCACCAGCCCCCTGAAGTGTTGAGCTCACTCAGCCTGAGCTGTTTGCTCTCCATTCTGCTGCACGGTTCAGCCTCACTTTAGGTCACTCTGTATTATCATCCCTGAGTGCAAGTGTGCACTCAGAGGTCAAACACAGGAAGGGCCAGGAAAGGACACTCCTTTAACACACAGGTTTTAGGAGGCAAGGCCCATCTAACCCCCAAAGGCTACAAAAGAGAGATGCACAAGAATATGAAGAGCAGAGCCAGAGATTGCCAAGAAGGAAGTAGATTGCTGTTTATGAGTAGCAGAACAGGGAAGTAGCCCCCACGCTTGCTACTGAGAGGCTCAGTTGCACAAATGGGAGCAGGGCCCACATGAATACAAGACTTCTGAAATTTCTTTTCAGTAGTTTCCAATTCACAAGCCATGATTCAGTATAAAATCAGCCTAGTACAGGCTCTCTTTGTTAGCATCTGTTAGCAAGAATGTCAGCGAATCGATACATTTTTATTGCCAGATACCTACAGGGCTGGAATAGACACTATTTCTGACATTATGTTCAGTGTTCTTCTAACACCTCATTTTCCTGGAAGCTGTTTTCTTTCACCTTGTGTGGCATCATTATTCATCTTCACCGATCCTTATCTACCTCCATAAATTTGCAAAAGGCCATCCAGGGAGCTGAGTCTCTCTGGACAGGCTACCAAACTCAGGCAGCTAACTGCCTCTTCCTCACCACTTCATGCTTTCAGACTGTCGCCTGTACTTGGGTTGGGCTTTGGCTCTTCATGATGGTGGGGACCCTTGTAGTTGACCTGCAATGTCCCCATGGAGCAGTTTCCCTGCTGTAGGTGACAAGAGGGAACAGCCAGGACTTGGCAATACACAACAAAAAAATCTTCCCAAAGCTGTAATCCAATTTACAAGCAGCTCCTCGTACCACATTTGTGTGTCACAGGTGAATAGAGCCATGAGCTATATCTGTTAGCAGCTCCTGCTGCAACCAGACTTCTGCAGAACTATTTGGCACCCTGGAGAATATGTTAGCAAGCCTGGAACTGCCTCCTGGAAACTTCCCAGCCTCTCTGTTTGCTTCTCCAGACAGACACCTCTTCTCCCATTCCAGATACCTGCATTTTTCTCTCCCATACACTGGCATAGCCCTGGGTTCCTCAGTGCTTTGTGCTTTTGAGGAATCCTGGCTGCATACTCACAGGGCAGAGATAAACTGGCACTTGGTGCTTTTCTGTTCCACAAGTTCTGTGTTCCAGGAGGATGAGCAGCATGAAGGGCAGGACACTCTGAACCAACTGGGGAGCCCTGTAATCACTTCCTGCTGACCTCCTGGCAAGTCACTCATCTCTCAGGGTCCTGTCCTGCACCTCAGTTATTGAACTGTCTGAAACAGCACCTTAAAGGCACAAGCTCCAAGCTTTATGCCTCTGCTCTGCTTTTCATGTTTCCTTTGATATTATGGCCAAGTCACAGTCTTTGTGAAACTGTGTCCCAGCCTGGATGGAGGGCTTCTCCTTCAGCAAGGAAAAACATGAAGTGCTGTGACACCACAGGGGGCACAGAAGGACACAACACCAAAATTTTTCAAAGATGCCCATTGCCATCATAGAAGCTACAGAGAGCAATATCTGTCTCTTGTCACATGCTGGTGAAACCAAGCCCCCACCAGGCTGTGTCACTTTGCACTAATGCTCCTCACTCTATAAATAAGTTATTGGTGTGTGGGCCATAGTCAGTAGAATAAGTACCAAGCATAGAGGATATGCCACCTCCAAGTTAGTGTCTGAAGGGAGTAAAATTAAGGTAAAATTCAACAACTGGCATTTCAAATTAAGTGCATAAGGCAGTATCATTAAAAGGAAGGGGGACACAGACAACTGTGCTATGCACACTTTGGGAAACACATCAGTATCAACGGTATCTTGGAATAATATATTTAAGAGAATTATTTTAATTCTGAATACTGTCTTGCCTCAGGATCAGTTTCTATTTGTCCCAAGACATGTTGAAACAATAAAGAACATTTTCTCACCAAGCCCCTGCAAAAAATTTTCTCTTAAGGGCTTAAAAAATTGGCAAAAAGCCTTCTGCAAGAACAGTGGAAATACTGTTTATTGCAAAATCATCACACTCCTCAAAAAAGTGCATACAGATATTGGCAACTTAATAAAACCTCACATTTAAAACAAGGTCCTGTTCTGGTAAACACAATGACCACTCTGCCTTAATTTTAGAAAGGGACAACATCAAGCAAAACTTCCCAGCATAGTACACAAATAGATGATTTCTGTAAATACTTACACTGATGAAGCATGTACTGTATTTGACAGATAGGTTGTGATATGTTTACTTAGCTGCAGGACAATGAGATTCTGGAGCTTCTATGTGCTAATACAAGCCAAAGGATCATCAGGTATTTTGAAGGTTTAGAAATAACCAGGACATCACAATGAACACCCAAGTGTTTGGCATTTGCCTTACATTAACTGACTTAATAAGTCATCTGAGTAAACCTGTATGTACATAAAACTCAGGTGAACTGATCAAAATGAGGAGCTACTTTGCATCATGTCTGGCTGCAGCTTTAAATTCTTCAAAGAAAACTGGCTAAAGTATTAGAAAAGAAGCTTACTTTTGTGAACCTCTTTGGAGCAGTATCTCCCACACAGAAGATACTGAGAGAGAAGAAACACATCCCTAGCATCCCATGTCCTGATATTTTGGATGGAAACACTAGGTGGTAGCCTGAAATTCATCAGACCTCAGAAGGAAAAATGTGAGTTACATCAAGTTCTTTTCTAAATTACTCTTTTGCTGTAGAGAAGACCATAATGGCTGTTGAGCAATATACACAGGCTCTATGGAATAGCAATGGGTACAAGGACTTGCTGTGGGTCTCTTTGGCAGTGCCTGTCACAGTAGCTCAGAGTTAGCCAGCAGTGGGGAGGAGAAAGCAAATGAATTTCAGTGTATCAAACAAAAGACCCAGCAGTTACTATCATCCTGAGGCATCCCTGACACAGAGCAGGCTCACTGCAGGAAAAGAACAAGCAGCACAGTGACCTGACTCTTTGCACCATGTACTCAGTGCCTACACAGGAAACACAGACAAAGCCTTGATAGTTTGCAGGCTCCCAGAGGCACCCTGCATGCCAAGAGGAGGGGGTTCATCTATCTATAGACAGGTACAATGTGCACTAGGGATAGGAGTAACAAGGAAGAAAACGTACTGAATTCAAAGCAATGAAGTCACTGAGGAATGGCTTCCTTGTCCTTGCACCCCATGTGAGGATAAACAAAGTCTCTTCCTCCCTTTATTCACAAGTACCCCAGTGAGCCTGAGTTACTTATTTCATCAGAAAAAGCACAATCTATGCCATGAAGATAAATGAGCTACAACTGGAGGTGTTTTTCATGTTTAAAGCGCAGTGGGCAACAGTAGACACCTAAGCACTTGATATTTCTCCTCCCTGTAAGAAAAAGGTTCCTACAACTTTACAAGAAAAGCAGAGGAATCCTCAGCATTCCAATCTCCTTGTCATTGTTCACGGTGAATATTTGCGTAACAAATCCTGCATACCTGAATTTCCTTACCCAGGCTGTGTGCATGCTCACACCTGGCAGCAGTTCTGCTGTATTTGCTGCCATAAAGATTGCTTGGCAAACATCAGAGATACAGCAGCAAACTCAGCTATCGTTCTAAGGAATACAATAAATTCTAATGTAAAAATTAGTTAAGTGTTCTTCCCTTCCCCATTCTGCTACTGATTAAAAGTTCTAAGAAACTTCACACACCTCCCACCCCTCCTCATCTAGTAAAACCATTTGTCTAATGCACTGAGGGTGTGGCATAACCATTTGCACTGTCCTGCAGCATCAATTCAGAAAAGTGTTTCAGCATATGATTAAGGTCCTCTGAGTACAACACTAAAGGTAAGCAAATGCCCAAGGACACTGCTGACCTGGCTGTATTAGTGAATCAAGATTTTTAGCTGTCAGGCTTTGAATGAGCATCTTGCTGGTGCACCCTGGTCTCAGGGCATGGACAGAAAACAGAAAGCAGCACTAGGGCAAAGCAATGCCAATGAGCATAAAAGAACAGCATTAAAGATAGGAAGGAAACACTTAAAGATTCAAATCACAGGATGAAATGTAGGTAGCAAGAGACATCATAGCTAACAAGAAATGTTTTAAAGCCTCCTCAGTATCAAGACAATTGGACCAGATCCACTGTGGTCCCTTCCAACCCAAATAATTCTGTGATTCTGAGAAAGTGAGAAAAGAAAGTGTTGGTGGCTTGCTCACCTTCTCTCAGGTCTGTGATCCCTGAGCTAGGAAAACTGGAGTGGAGCAGGGAACAACCAATGCTTGTAACCCTCCTGTCCAGCTGTCCTGCTGCCACACAGATAAGCTGATGGGCACAAAGGCACGAGCACAATTTGGAGGCAGTGTTGGACTCTTGGGGGCAGAAGATGATCACTTGTGCTGTGCTGCCAGCTGCTCCTGGGATCCCCTCCAGAGCTCTGCTTGCCCTGTGGAACTAAGAAACTGATGTCTCTGGGCACCCTACACAATTCTCTCTGTGTTTTGGGGTGGTATGCCCTAGGAGAGCACACACCTGCAAATACACTCCTCCAGGAGGCAAACACAAGAGGAAAGTGGATCTCCACTAGCAAGCAAAAAACCTCCTGATAATAAGCTGTGACTGAAGTGAAATTCTCTTTATGCAAAGCCATGTGATATCCAAAACCAACCCAACTGTCCTTCATTTTGATCTTTACCAGGAATTATTAGCACCCCTCCAGGAGAAAATCCACCTCCTGTATTCTGTTTCCAGCTGGCTCCAATTCACTCATGTTCTAAATGTCCCACTGGATTCTTCTAACATTTTATAAGGTGTCAGCTTAAATTCCTGTAATTCGTGGCCCCAACTATGGCTATTAGCATGCAGTATGAAAAACAATATTTGGGAACAGGAGAGCCAAACTGTGAAAGTGCAGTCTCTAAATATGGCTGCAGCTTCAGAAAGGAGTTTGCAAATGTCCAGAGACTGGGCTGCTCTCATGTAAACCAGGTCACTTAGACATCAGATCTCCTGATCTGATCTCATGTTTTGGAGCTTGAAAGAAGCAGGGAGAAGGGGAATATGTGGAGCTACATAAAGCCTCCATTTGCAACAACTGCCAGTGTACATTTCATCTTGAATATGTCTCCAACAGGAGAAAATAAAAATAAATAATCTTCTGTGTCTGCTTGGCTCAGGACATAATAAAAAGTGGCAAAATTTCTCTCTATTAATACAGACTATTAGGTTTTTTGTCCCAAGAAAATTGAGGATTCCCTGCTATCTAAATGCTTGTTTCTGATAGCATTTGGTCAGCTAAAAGATGGAGGACTGGCTGAAGAATTATTTGTGCCTTCTTTTCTGTTGGGTGCAGCCAAGGGCAGCTGGCTGGTACCTTAACTCTCCCCTACCTAAGCATCTTGACAAATGGGTTTTTAAACAGCTCTAGTCCCTCTGGAAGGAGATTTTCTACAAGAGCAAGCAGTGATAGAACAAGAGGGAATGGCTCTAAACTGAGAGGGCATGTGTAGATTAGATATTAGAAAGAAATTCTTTCCCAAGAGCATGATGAGGCACTGGCACAGGCTGCCCAGGAAGTTGTGGTTGTCTCATCCCTGGAAATGGTCAAAGTTAGGTAGGATGGGGCTTGGAGCAACCTGGTCTAGTTAAAGGTGTCCCTGCCCATAGCAAGGGTATTAGAACTAGATGGTCTTTCAGGGCCTGCCCAACCCAAACCTTTCCATGACTCTGTGATAATAAATCAGGAAACCTTGTCTCAATTAGTATCTCTCCAAATTGGAGAGGAGTGAGAAAAAGAAGAAAGTTTAAGTCTTGGAAAAGATCCAGGTATTATACACTGAGTGTACTACAACAGAGTGAGAACTAGATAAAGCTAATAATGAAGTAATCATTAATAAAAAATCTGTCATACCGTAAGCAACAACATATTATCTGTAAGCACTCTCAGTTTAAAATGCTGTATGTACAACCCCTTCTGCATGCCAGATTTTGATTTCTTCTCTCAGTCACATTCAAATACAGTGGTGCCTGAAACTGCCTTATCCCAAAGGAAACCACAACTTTAAAATGCAAGCTATGAATAACCCCATGGCTACAATGATTCTCAGCAGCATTTGGCATTACAGCCAAGGTCATTTATTTACCACTAAAGGATCATTAGTGACCTACAAGTGCAAGTCTATTACAAACCTGTAGGTCTTAAATGAGCTAACAGCACATACCGTCTCCAACCTTTTAGGGTAAGTGTGAAGATGCCTCTTAGATCAGATCCTCAAGATAGCCTGGGGATACTGATGCATTCAGGTTTGAAATTCATGCCAAACCAACCCCAAATAAAAGTGCTGTGAAAAAAATCCAGTGTCAGGGTGTCTAGTTGGGAAACAAGAGTGCCAAAACCACTTATTTTGCTGGGAACACAGCTTTTAGAAACTGCAGGCCTATTTAGGGGTGTTTGTGGGACACTGTACAAAAACACTCTTATTACCAAACAGTAGAGAATTACTAAATGTTTCAAGTAGGATGAACTTAAGCTTATCTCCATTTTTTGTTGTTGTTGGGAGTAACACATTTCAGTGATATTAATGGACACATTTCCCGTGAGTGTCCTGGATTGCACCTTTATACTCTAGTGTATGGTTATTGATGAGCAGTACTGTATGTGCAGTTCTTCCCATCTGGGTGCAAAATCTGCACTTGCTATATTTGGAAGCTGAGTAGGAAGCCACTTGGCCATCTCCCCTCCTTGCCCTCACAGGATGCCCCTTTATAGCCAAGCAATCACCAGGTACAAGGCTTTAGCTTTAACTAGTCATTCATCTTGCCTCAAATGTTTGTAAAGTTTCTCATTAGCCCATTTTCCTCTGTTTCCCACCACCAGTATTTGAGCTCCCATTCAAATGAACCAAGGAGACATTCAAACATGACAGATCATCTCAGGATACTTTATATTTAGAAATCAGCCTCAGGCTACAACAGTTCCTGAGATTCTTACCTCCCTTCAGACCCAAGTTTATAATGTATACCCTATGAATCTAATTTCAATTTATCACTGCTTAGTCCCCAAAAGCCACAGAGAAGAATGAGGCTTCCACTGAGCCAAAAACCCCACAAATGTCAGGAAAATGTGGCCCTAACCATATGTAAAATCCAATCAGAGTTGTTCTGGTCATTGGAAAGTTGTTCTCACAAATACTTTGGTCTTCCCCCTACCCCATATATTTTATAATTAGTTGCATGCTTTTATTTAACAAAATACTTTTCTCGCACACTGCCTTCAAGGTTACCCTACTCTGGTCCAACATGAGCTGGCAAAAGATAAACATGAGCTGCTTACAAGATAAACCAAGAGAGGAACACACTTCATAGTAAAGTCCTCCATTGCATCTGTTCCCTTCACATGAACAACTGCTGCAATCTGGCATTTCTGTTCCAAGATATTTATGTGTTTCATACAGCAGTGGGAAGCGATTAGGGAAGGCAGTCCCCACGCTGCAAAGTGCTCACCAGCTGAACTGTGCGTGTGTGGGACGATCAGCTGTCAGTCTGAATCCACATGGATTTTGTTACCTGTTGCCCCTGTGCAACACAGTAATCAATATTAAGGGATTACACTCTAAGAACATGAGTGGGGTTCAGTTTTCTCTAAGTGACCCAAGCACATGCTCAACGTGTTTGTATGAGGAGATCAAGTGAAAGATCCATTAGACAATAAAGCAGCACAAGCCCACGTTCCTGTGGGCTGAAATCAAGGGCACATTTTCAAGCACTGAGTAGGCTAAAGAAACTTGATGCCATCTGAGACACCCCTCACCAGTGTGTGCTAGCTGGATAGAAAATTCTTATTATCTTCTTATCCTGCTTTGTTCCTTGCTAGGTTTTTGTGGTCTCAATAATAAAACAGCAAAGTAACATCCCAGTCAGAAAAACTAAAGTGCCACCCCATGTTTTCTTTATGAAGTGCTTCATGTATTTGTTGCCAGTAGATTTTTCATAGAAGCTAAGGATATTCATGGGGAGAGGCATAGCAAAACCAATCTGTGTCTGGAAAAGTTGATATGCTCCTTACTTGTTGTAACCTGAAGCCATTGCCTTCTTTTTTCTCCCTTTTTCTTTTTTTTTTTTTTTTTAATTACTGGTACATATTTGAGACCTGAGCCAAAATGATATAAGAAGGAATCCTGCTGTGGCTTTGCTGATTACTTGAACGGGTCCTTTGATGGCCATAAACACCCGTGCTGATAGCAGAGTATAAGACAATTTCAAATCAGGCCATAAAAGAGAAAAAACAGATGACTGCTGAAAAAAAAAAATCCTAATGTAAGTGCATGTGGTGATCTACAACTGCAGTGTAACCCCAGGTGCTCTGATAACTCCTTCTTGTCAAGGAGGCTGCAGTGCTTTAAAAACTTTCATGAGCTAAACACTGCAACATCCCATGGAAACAGGGAGGTATCCTTCACTCTGTAACCTGGTAGAGAGCTGATGTCTGCTCCCACCCCAATGGAGCTGGGGACTCTGATCCCATAAGGACCACACAGTGCTCCTCCAGGAAGCCATTGACAGCACTGGGACTAAGCCTGCAAATCCCAGCCTCTCCCCTAACCAGAAATACAGTCCTTCCTCCAAGATGAAGGAAGAAAATAGAAAAAGTTAGGTTGATAGGCTAATCTGATGACAGATGCTGTGCTGAATTTCCACATCAGACAGTGATAACAATAATAATTCTCTACTGAATGCACAAAAAGATTAATAATGCATTTCTTTTAGTAAATATTTAAAGCATAGTCACATAGTGTCATACCTGAGCACTCAATTTTATGATTTTGTCTCCAAACCCAAGACATTAATATTAAGATATCATAACTTGTTGGGTCATTGTTTCTTTTAAATTTGCCTCCTATTTCTGAGCCTCCAGTCTTGTTTTCCAGCTATTACTTTTTTCCTATGACAAGGAGGTTAGAAACTGCCTTGGTTTTCAAAGGCTGAGATTCTCCATTAATTAAATGTATGGCTCTAGGAAATACACCAAATATCACATAACTTGGCATTCTTACCATGTTTCATGTTCAAAGCATGTAGCAAAATTTAGTTAATGGGTCCTGCTAGCACTGCTGTATTTGGAGTTAGTGCAAAATGCTCTGAGCAGGACTTGGGACCCTAACAAGGCTCTTTGGAGGATAAGGCCCTAAGCAAGAGTTCTCAGGGTCATTGGAGAACTCATAACTGGAATTACAGTTTTGGATTCCTCCTGTCCCAAAAGCACACTTCTCTTATTTAAGATTTTAGCACTCAAACAGAGCCTCATCCACTCCTGTTTATACAGTCTAGGTAATTTTTGCTTAGTTTGTTACTGACATACACCTCTAGCCAATGCCACAGTAATAAAGCAGTATACAACATCAATAAAAACAATGCACAAAAAAGGTTTTTAAATTGAATACCACACACCTTTGTAAGATCTGGGAAGTAACAAAGCACAAAATGGCAGCTCTTGTTTCCACACCTGCCTTTCTGTCCCATCCATTCACCTGAAATTTTAACAGAAGGGTTTATTTGGAGAAAGAAAAATTAAAAGCTATAAGTAAGAGATGCACATGGGGGATTCAGAGGGCCCTGATCTAGGAACAGGGGAGGTCTCATTATACCTGGATAGCCCTTTTTCCTTTCACTGCTAAATCCCACTCTTGGACATCCCTTCTAGAAGGCTTTCTGAGGTTGGTAGTGTTTGCACTTCTTTGAAATGCAAGTCTCCCCGCTTTGTTTGTTTTTGAAATGGCTTGAAAGGGAGGAGCAGACGTCCTTGGCTACTAAAGCTGAGCTTTCCCAAAACACAAGCTGCTGCTCTTTGTTTGCTTCTCGTTAATTAGCTGTGTGTCTAATTAGTGACAGGTTCCCTTTGGCTTTCCTGAAACCAAAGCCGCTCCATGTCAGTAGAGGTCCATCAGGGGACTTGTCAGTGACCGAATGGTTTCCAGCTGCTCTGGGGCTCTCCTCAGGAGCACGGGTGCGCACACACTGCCACTTACCCTGAGGGACTGCTGATAGCCCTGACAAAGGAGATACCAGTCCCTTTATCTGCACTGAACCCCTGATTTCAGGCAGGTCTAATCTGTAATATCCTAATTCACATCACACCCCAATTCACATCACACCCTAATTCACCGTGGAGACAGTTTCACAGCAGGATAGGAAACAGGAGCTCATTTTCTAACCGTCTCTCTAATCCACTTTCCCTTCCCAGCGTTTTGCTCGGACACTTTGGTCAAGATTCACCTCAGTTACTGCAGTCCAATAACAGTAAGTTCACCCAAGGGTGAAAACAAACTACTTTTCAGCTGCACAGTGCATCACTCAGCTTTCAGGGTACTCACCATAGGATACTGTTATTGCAGTTTGTTTATTTAAACTGAGGTGAGCTTGGCCTATTACCAGCTTTAAATGCACCTTTTTGGGGACTCACTGAAAAATCCCTTCAGCTGTACTTGCTGGTGTGAGAAAAAGGGAGGACACAGACTTGCAGCATCCCAGGGGACCATTAGACTGTTTCTCCCCCACGAACACACTTCCTGCTCTTCTCTGCTCACTTCCCCCCTACGGGTTTCCATCAGCAGATCCCTAAAGAGAGAGGAGTTTATTTAATTCCCCACTGATGTCAGATCCTGTTGGTGCCAGAATGATTGATGGGCAAGCACCATGACTGACGGGAAGATGCGCTTTCAATTAGTGCTGTGTGGGCCCCTTCCCTCTCCTGCTCTCTCGCCCCAAAGTCCCTCTGGGGCAGTGCCCTTACTGCACGGTTTCTCTTTGTACCAGAATTTTGTATTCCCTACCCTCTCTTATATCAGCAGCACCATTTTACAAAAACATGGCAAAAACATGGGCAAAGCTGAACATGGAATTGTCTTGGACATTAAACAACCCCCAAACCCATCAACCCCAGAACATCAGAGAAGACACTTCTCCCAAAAGCCACAGAGTTCATAGCATTTTCTGAAACCCAAGGTCTGTGAAACCTGGCACAAGACAGCTCCAGAGAATCATGGAGCCAGGAGAAAAAGCATAATCTTTACATGGTTTTAACTCCTATTTTGCAATAACCACTCTAAGAATGAACTACATACAAAAAATGGGATTATTTCAATGAAACACTATCAAATGCAAGAGAGATGAGAATTCATCCTATTCACTTTCTTCTTTCTGCAGAACTTGTAATATCTTAGCTCTTGCTCTCATTCTTGGTTAACAAATCCAACCCCTGGCACAGCCATTTGTGCAAATACTATGGCATAAGAACATCAAAAGAGCATTTTCTTTTCACTTTTTCAGAGGTGATTTATTTGTGTTTCTTTCCAGGTTGCACTAGAAATAATACAGTTTCCTAGAAATATTTTCCTGCACCAAGATTTTCCATTAAGAACAAACAGTACAATATAAACATCGACTGCAGCTCAGAAGACTGAAACCATTTTCCTTTGTCAGAGTTTTAGCAATAACCAGATGTTGATGAACAGCAGGTGCCAACAGAAAACATCAGCTCTGAGCTCACATGCTCTTCACCAGCCAAGTCCAAAGCATGCAGCAAGGTTTTTATTTCACTTCCCAGAGTAAAGGTGATCTAGTCAGTAACAATGGTGTGGAGATGACAGAAATCAGGGCACTAATGAAGAACTACAGTATTCTTGGACACTCAATTCCAGAAACAAAAGCACCAGGCTTTTGAAGATGAAATTGAAGAGATATGTAGAGAGACTTTGCTGGTGATGTACTGGAGATATGAATATCTAAGACCTCCTCTACTGATCAAATAAAACTGTTTGAGGAACTTATATAACATTAAATCATGGCCAGATAAACTTATCTTAACCTAAGTCCCCTGTAATGAGTTCTCTGTGCCCCATCCCTCCATCTGCAAACAAGGTTTGATAATTTCCAGTAGATCTACACATTACAAAGCTCACTACTCCCAACCCACTGGCTTTATATATTTCCAGAAGCTGTCTTCTGGAGTTTACAAATCATCTTGAATTCAATTCTGGAAACACACATCTAGAGCTTGCCTAGAACTCATATGTAATCAAAAAATTTGAGACAAACACTTCTGTACTGGCTGGTACAAAGATTCCTTACTTACACAAACCAAACAGTGTGCCAATATCAATAGCAATTAAGTACAGTAACAAAATCATCATTTCCAGCAATGAACCAAATCTTCCTTGTTTTAGACAGGCAACATAACTCAAAGTCAGTAACATTATGCTTGTACTGTTTGAGGAAAAACACTCCAGAAGACTGGAAAGAAATAGCTTCTACTAGAGATCCTTTCCCACATTTCCACATGGAAAAAGAAAAAAGAAACCCCAAAGTATGTCTCTACTGCAGCCTTCCAACTTCTGTTGCTTTTCTAGTTCAAGTTAAAAAAATTCCACAGTCCACAGAAATACATGAAAAAGAAATCAAGCACCTGACATACTTGGTTTAGGATTTAAGTATGTGTATAACTAGATGTGTGAGACTTTCCTGTATGACTCATTGCTCATCCTTGGTCAACTACAATTAGGAAAACAGGAGGGTGAATTAAAATGGCACAGAAAACCATGAAGGAACAAAAGCTGAGTCATCAGTCAGCCTAACTCCAACCTCAGTTACAGCATGTGAACCTGGAATAAGTCTACTAAAATTAGTGCTATTCTTCCAGACTTACATACAGAGATTAGGAGGTAGTTCTGACAATAAATCAGAAGATGTGCAGTATCATCACTTGTTTCACTGCAGCTGGTGAACACATGCCTCTGGCAGAGGGATGCTATAAACAGTTGAAGCCTGACAGTCAGAACTGGTTTGGACTCCAAAGATTGAACTGTGAACCCTCCTATGGGTTGCACAGTGAAGGATGGAAGGCTTGTCTACACACTGTCTCCTAAGAAGTCTGAAATAAACAGGGAATCTGGCTTCACTCTCTACTGTTCATCTGTTGGGAAAAGAATTTCCAGGAAAAAAAGAAAATATATTTCTTCTTCACTTTCTATCAACTTCCCCTGCAATTACATATGGCTTAAATCTACTGCAAAGGAGGTACCAGGGAACAGGGAAATAGGGTTGTCTTTGGAGAAGCAACTTAACTGTGTGCAATGTGGAGCCAGATCATACAGTAAAAAGGCCATACTAGAAGGAGTTCAGCAGGCCATGAAGGAAATAAGAATTTGAGTTCTTATAAAACCAAGGAAAAAGGAATGTCTTTTTAGATATCCCATGCTTTCAAAACCAGGGCACAAAGCCTATAATGAATGCCATTAGTGCCAGCCACTGCAGCACGTCTGGCTTCAAAGCTGCCCTTGTGACACCACATGTGCTTTTTCATCTGTGTCAGTAGAAAAGAGCAGTAAACAATTCTAGCAGAGCTGTGTTTTGGTCACATTTGGGATAGAGTTAGAAAAAGCCAAGTAGGGAGTGCTCACAGAGGCCAGTACTAACTCCTAAATAGCTTGTCTCTTGATCTAATAGAAATTCACCCTGGGAAATGCTGTACCCTGATCCAGAGATGTGCTCTCTATGAAACAGCTCCAAGATCGCCTGTAACATGAAGCAAAGGCAGAAAGATCTGATCCAGCCACTGACCCTGCCAACAACATTTGTTTCAGCTACGGCAGCAAGAGATGAGCGGGCACAGCTCTGTCTGTGTGTATGAGCCCCGTGGGCAGGAAATAGGATTCAGGGAATCGTTTGTGAAGCAGCCCCTTAATCCATTCCCCCAGTCTGGCCGGCTGGAATGAGCAACCGAGTGGATGTTCCGGCTGGGGACATTTCTATCCAAATGTCGCAGAAATCTGCCCCAGAGCAGGACGTCCCTTTCTCGCCGGCTGGCCGGTGCTTGGCAGAGCAGGAGCATCCCAAGAACCGTCTCCAGGTTATTGGTGCCCTCTGCCGACCAGCGGGAGGAGGAAGAGCCTGATGGGATAGCGAGGGGAAAAAGATCACAGTCTGCATGGAAAGGCCCCAAACACAACGCACAGACCGTACTTTGGTGTAAGAAGCTCCTCACCTTTCCCCAGTCTGACTGGGTTCCCCACACAGCAGCACGTCTAACAAGGGACGACAGCGTCACTGTAAAATCACGTGCATGAGATGATTGAGGTCCATTCTGAACCTCAGCCCTCCAGCCAGCAAAGGTATTTAAAAAAATCACCAGCGTCTGCGGGTTTGTCGTCAAACAGTGAACAGCACCCTGAGCACACACTGAAGTGCATCAGCCCCTGCAGTTCTGCACCACAATGGGGCAGGGGAAGGCAGTGTGGCCCAGGAGCACTTTGCTTGTTCTGAGTGAAAGAGGGGATTATCTGAGTGGGGCTAGACAAGTGCCCTGAAGATTCAAGCGATGTCCAGAGACAGCTGAAAACAAGCTGTACTGCAGCCACTCTGATGGCAAAAGATAAAGGGGCTGATGGCTTAAAGAAAAGGGCTCATTACACAGGAGAAATGGAGGGTAAATTAGTCTTTTTATTTCCTGCTCATGTCAGCTGGTGATGAATTAGGAAGAGAAGAACCCTGACAAAGAGGTCCCATAGGCCAATCAGCAAGTTGAGAATTTGGGAGGTTCAGGTCTGCAGGGACCCCATGGCTGCCTTGTCACACCTGCCCAGCTGTCTGTGGGCATGGAGTTTGACTGCAGGGTGGGTGAAGAGGCTGGAGCTGCCTGGGGACTGCTGCTGTGTCTGGCAGAACAGCTTCCCTCTCAAAGCTGATAAAGGGGCTGAGGAGAGAGGAAGAGGAGCTATTTGCTGAAGTGTACCAGCCTCTTGTGGCAGGGCCAGCCAAACAAGAGGAGCTGCTGAAACTTTGCCCCTGGCTTATCAGGGCTTTTTATAGGACAGAACATTGCCCTCTTAGCACAGCTTCAGGAGGGGCAGCACATGGGTTTCACACCCCACCAGCTCCAAAGAACAAGCGCTTGCTGGCAGCCCTTCAGTTCCAGCCTGTCCCTGTACCCAACAGCTCAGGAAAAGATGGAGCAGGCTCAGAGCACCTACACTAGAAGGTTGTGCCAAACACCAAAGCCACATTACTGTTTGCCACACAGAAAATGGTCAATCAGCCCTTCCAGACTGATCTGCCACCCTTCAGCTTATGACAGATTCAGCTGTTGGCCACCCGCAGCAATTTTATATCCACTTTGTCAGGGTGTCACTGGGCTGAAGGAGCCTTTTCCCTGACCTGTCTTGAAGCCAGCCTACCTCAGTAAGAGCCCGACTTCCTCACCTGCTTCAGTGCATGTAAGTGTGCATCCCATACTTTGGGTGCCAAAGAAGAGCACTGGCCTTGGCATTTGCTCTGCAGGCCCAGGAGGTACGCACTGAAAGACACCTGCTTTCAGGCTGTGGGAACAACCCTCTCAGGTCTCCATTAGAGAAGGTGATGACAGTTGCACTTATACAGGTGACTAGGTTTCACCCATAAGAGACAGGCAGAAGGATGTTTGAGTGAAGGGCATACCAAAGAAATGCACCTACTCGTGGCTAACTGCTGCCCTCCTGGTCCTTGCCACCCACAGTGAACTAAGGGTGTTCCTTGAGGTAGAGGAACCAGTTCTGGTGGCAGAAGCTTGGCTCAGAGCAAGAGCCAGAACTTTCAATAAACTGTTCTTTAAAGCCTGTTCTCCCTTTGGTGGCACTGCAGCACCTCCCCTTCCCAGGTGCCCTCTCCTGGACTGGACCTCAATTAACTCACAGCCTCAGGCTATAAATCAAGTCAATAAAAGGGGCTGTAAAATAAACATGAACAGATCTTCCTCTTTCCATTCAAATGTAGTGAAGTGGCAAAGCCTTTTTCCAAGCAGAGCTTAGACACCCTCTACTTCACGGGCTTCACAAGAGGGAATCCAATGTACTCATACATTAATAGAAGTGACCTGGTCACTGGGATGCTGGCAGTGCTAGGAAGTGCCCCATGGCTTGGAGGTCAGCCTCAGGTCACTTATTCAGAATTTCCATGGTGGGGGACAGTTCTAATTTACAGCTGACAAGAGTTGGAAAATATTTTAGAGAGGGAGGTTAAATAAGCAATGTTGTTGGGGTTTATTAAAAGGCCTGGCCTACCAGAACATGAAAGTATACATTTCATCCAGCAGACCTACCTGACACCTCAAATAAGGAAGAAAAGTAGATCTTCAGCAACAGAGCCAAAATCTGCTCCAAGGGATGCCCAGGAGGTCAGTAAAGTTGGCTGCATGACACTGTAAACACAAAGGACTAAATTCTGCTGTCAAAGCAGCAGCCATGAGAAGTACGACCCTTTCTAATAATTTGCAAAGGAAAGGATCAGAGGATATATAAACTATTATTATTTGTAGTGCTCCAGTGTCTAAAGCTTCCAGTTGAAAATGGGGCCACAGCAGCCAGGTGCTGTAAGCCAAAGTGACAGAAACACCCTGCTTTGAAGTAGTGGAGTCCCTGTAGGCATGAGGGGGGTAAGAAGATAAAGCACAGAGAATAGTTCTCCTGATCGACCCAAGGCCCTGTATACCCTCATTGGGCAATACAGCAGGATAACCCTTTCAAAGGCTGTTGGGGACAGTCTTTTAAAGTAAGATGACCCAGTTTAGGGAAAGTTCTGCCTTTCAACCAACTTTCCACACTGTCCAGCAGCACAGCAGCCTCACTCATCTGGTCTACAGAAAAGAAACCAGCTTTATTACTCCAAATCACTGCCAGTTCCCTCCATGCTCCAGAGCCTACATCAAACATTTTTATAGCCTTAAAAACCGTATGGAACCTTGACATACATTATCCACCTTCCTGGGTCAAAACCAGAAAAGTAACAGTAACTCCCCAAATCTATGCACTACCACACCCTTTGGAAATTATCCATCTCCCTTGCAGCTCATAATCCAGCCCCAGGGAGTGTCTAACTCAGAATGAGACTGTTTGCTTGGAGCTAAATCCTCTGCATATTATCGTTAAGAAATGGATGAGGCAATTGTAGCCTGTTTTCATTAGCAGAGGGTCCAAAGCCTGTACAGAACTGAGCGGCTCCTTGCATTAGGAAGTGAGTTACCATATGTGCACACACCCACAGTGGAATGAGAAGGGTTAAAATCCTCAGGTCTATCCTTTTGTGGCCACTCTTTCTGTTATTGTTGGTTTGAAAAGAAGTGCTCATTCAAAGAAGCAGGTGGGACATCTTTAGAGTCAGGAGATGGATCAGAAGATACAGAAAAAAAGAGTTCAAGAGAGGAAGAAAAAGCTGAAGGGGACTGAAATCTTCATTCAAGTCTTTGTCCCTCCTCTATAAATGGGAAACTATGACAATGCTCCTGTAGTTTGTCCAGTTAATTATAGAACAATACGAGGACCTGGGCTGTGATGGATTGGTGATTTACAAGATAGGAGTGTGAGAGCAGAGAATGGCAATTACATGAGCGCTTCCACACTGCCTAAATGACAGAGTGTTTGACTAAGGAACTGCCTGCCTTCCCTTGGTGATAAGAGCCAATGCCTCACAGGCCCAGGTAAACAACAGAGTTTGGCTTCACTCGGTCTGGATGGGATGCCTGTTATCCTTCCCCCCAC
Organism: Fringilla coelebs; assembly: GCF_963513975.1. NCBI lineage: Eukaryota > Metazoa > Chordata > Aves > Passeriformes > Fringillidae > Fringilla > Fringilla coelebs. The sequence continues at coordinate 7,936,050 of NC_140043.1, read as the reverse complement.
CCATCCTGGAGAGGCACCTAGGGAGAAGGTGCAGCACTGGCAACCACTCACCTTCCCTGCAGGGAGTGGATGCCCAGGACCAAGATAAGAATCACTGAAGTAAGGCCACAGGCAGGGGACAATGGCCGGGCTTGGGCCACTAAGCCATCCATCACCTGGGAAACAAAGCTGTTGTCAGCAGGGGTGGCTGCATCCTCCAGGCATGTCAGTTGCAGAGTGAATTGGATGACAGGCAAGTCAAGGACTGAGGAGGCCTCTGGGGAGATGCCAGGAGGAGAAGAAAGACCATACAGTGATTGTCACTACTCAGCACCAGTGCCAGGAAAGGCCACACTGCTTCACAGATTCCTTCCAGGTCAAAAAAGCACAAATCTCTTGGGTATCAGGTTTGATTTTTCTTAACTGAAGTATTTCTACTGTAGCTGAGGATGCAGCTCTTTTCTTTGACAAAAGGGAGTATTTTAACTGCGCAAATTAAGGCCCTTCATATTTTCTGACCAAAAAAATCCAGGCTCAAAGTATTCAGAGATTCTTTTTTCCTCTTTTCTGAATGATGCGAACCTTTCCCTACAGTCTCTCAGTACCCATACAAGAATCCCCACCTGCCTACAGCTCTGATACAAGTTTGCTCCAGTTACCCCATCATAAAATAGGGGAACATTGGACAGCACTGATGGCTTCACAGCGGGGTTGCAAAGGAAGGGAGCTGTAAGGTGGTGTACATATCTCCTTCACACGTCACGTATATCCCACATCATTACTTAGGGCTTGCCTGAGGAACAGTTTATCTGAGAAGCCCCTTCAATGATTACTCTTATTTCAGACTAACAAAGCAGCTCAGTTTGACTTCCCGACCCACTCATGTCTAATTGGCCCATATGGACAAGCCCTTGCACAAGTAGCTTGCTTAGTATATCTGTAGTTCCACCAAATGATCCACCTTGAGGGAACAAGAAAATTTCCAGCAGGTCTGGCTTCCACATGAAAGTGATACAAGAAGAGTCTTTCCGAGTTCAGTACTGGCCAGAAGACAAGAATGAAACACATGTTTCTGATCATTTCAGAAGCTCCAAAAGAAGTCTGGTTCAGAGAATGGGCAAGAGTTCGAAGGGGAAGAGGGGAAACACATGTCCTGTTTGAATTGTAAGGTCTCATTTTATTATTAAGCCATCTTAGCCACTCTTAACACATGCATGTGAAGTGTCAACCCAGGGCAACATGCAGTGTAGTTCATGATGCACATGTTAGAAGTTAAGACATCCCAGAGTCTGGAAACTGCTGGATTCAGCAATGTGGTCTGAGCTAATTGTAAAGAAATATTAAAATGGAGATGAGAGTCTGAACTTGGACTCACAAGTACCAAGGCTTAGAGCAGGGTATATCTTGAACTATAGGCAGGTCTCTCTCCTTCCTTTCTCCCTGTTGCAGCTCCTGAGACTTTCCTTCTCTGTGTCATGTTTGGTGACTTTTTGCTTATTTTTCTGCCGTCGGGAGAGATGCCACAAACCTGGAGCTAGGCCCTTCCACCCATTAATCAAAAGCTACAAGTGCTCTGCAGGGAGACAAAACCTCTGTGTGTTTTCTCTGATATTTCTGGAGCAAGGCATGGAGGGCAGGGGGGCTGGGCCAAGGACCTAGTTAGATTAACATTTTATTCAGAGACCTATTAATCAAAGTCAGAAGTGGCGTGAAGCAGCACCAAGGGAGAAAAATAGCTGGACAATCAAGGCCCTTTCAAAAAAAAAACAACCTAACCAACCAACCACCCAACAAAAAAAACCCCTCAGCTTGTCCTGATTTACTGCAACTCACTCACAGAACTAGATGGGAAAGGGGGGATTTGCAGCCTCTATCCAAACAGGACTGGATCATGCAGGTAAATTCTGGCTTTTTTCACTTTAAGCAAACAACTCTCTGTATCCTGCCCTCAGCACCAGTCAAAAAGGTCCCTATCTTTCTTTCTCCAGAGCATAACGCGCTTTCATGCAAGCTTATACTTTTTAATTATTATTTTTGGAAGACTGCACAATTACACTCCTTTTTCTTACAAGGAAAGACAGGCACAGTTAACGGGAACAGGTCTGGCCAGTGTTCTGCAGGGCCTTTTGGGGAGGAGATAAATGACCTTAACAGCACAGCATGGACAGGAGTCAGGCGTGTATGTGTTGGGAGCCTGAACAACCCCGTGTTTGTTCCCTCAGGCACTGGCATTAACTCACCATGAGACAAAGCACAGGGACACAGGTGGTGTGAGCCTGAAAACACAGAGATGCACTGAGCACAGTGCAAAAGGGGTACTTTGTTTTAAGACAGAGATCAGCCAGGGAAGAATTCAACCCTCAACTCTACAGTTTGCCTCAAGAACACAGCCACTGAAGCTCTGCATGTCTCAGTGAGAGTCTAGTCCCTCCTTGACTTCTGTCTCCTCAGGCTGTTGGAGGATGGTACCTCAAGGACCTCCGAAATTTCAAGGCACAGAAGGGAATTGAGCCCCATGATCCCAAAGGGTGATGGCATTAAGAACATTATTCTGTAGGGGCTCAGCCAGTAGAACCACATAAATTAAACAGTCCTCAGAGGAAAACCTCGTGCTTTCCTCTGAAAGTGGGGCAAGCCTCCTGGAAGACAGAAGATAAGGACTAAGCTGGATGGTAACATTATGACCAGTCATGTCAAGCAGTTTGTGGGAAACTATAGAAGCTGCCTTATACAAAGACAACTTTGCTACAAGGAAGAGGAGATGGGGAAAACAATGAATGCATTCTCTGCCCAGAAAAAACCAAGGCAACTCCAGCAGCTTTGGGTTGGTCTTCTCCCATGGCAAGTTCCTGGCAGCTGATGACAGCAAGGAAACTTAGGGAACTTCATCCCTTCTCCCTTCCTCAGGCTTCTGCCCTCTCCAATCCCAAAACACAAATATATGGAGGAAGAAACAGATTTTCCCTGTACAGATACACTAGACGCCAGGCAAAGAGAGGCTTGTGGAATGCACAGTCCAATGGATCTAGTTTCCCAGAAAGACTGGTCTGGCCTTAGCAGAGGGTTAATTAACTCTGGCAGCTCAGGGCTGGAAAACGTCCACTTCATGCACTGGAGTGCCTGGCCACGGGTGAAGAGAGGGCCATGCAAACCATAGGGGCAAAAGTCCATCTGCAGACACATATAAAAAGCTTGGCTGGGCTTGTGCCTGGGTCCTGAGGGAGGAACACAAGAAAGATTTAGCCAATTGCTATAGCCAGTGCAGGGTCTTGCGGGTGCAAGGGGAGAGCAACAAAACCACAAAAGAGCTAGAAAAACACAGCCATGCCAGGCGTAGGTGGAGATGCATTATCATAGGAAGCAGGCGTGCACTCTGGCCTCCCTTCTCTAGGCATCACAAGTGTCTTTGTACCTCAGCCTCCAGTAAAAATGGCTGAGGGCTTGATGGGAGTTAGAGACGCATTCCTCAGTGTGTGCTGGGGTTCACAAGTAGGGAAGCCAAATGCATCACTGTGGCATAACAAAGAAATGAAGTTACTCCAAGGCCATGCAGACCTGATGAAAGCAGGATTTGGCTTCCCTTGCACACTGAAAGAGGACACTGTCCCATATCTCTGTGCACGCTTGAGTGAAGTGTGTTCAAGACAGGAGACTTCTGTTCCCATTGCTAGTTTTGCACATTGCCAGACTGCAGGATACATTTCATGGTCAACAAGAGCAAAGTCAGAGAGATCTTTTCCCAGTGTAGCAGTTCCCAGCTGCATCACACATGGAAAAGTGCCCTTGTTCCCCATTATTCCTCTAGCACCTAGGATCTGAGTACTTTGAGAAGACTCCTGGCAGCATTTTACAAGACTTCTGTGAGGTGGCAGCAGCTGCCCATATAAGCCCAGGGTCTGGAGACAGACACTGCTTCCCAGACCCTGATGTCAACTGGTAACACCAACTCTTCCATCCTCTGACTTACTGAAACCTAGAGGGAGCTTGGCAATTAGCTTAACCATGAAGAACAGGAGAGCATCGTGCCTCTTCTCCAGTGTGCCAGTTATTGAGAAGGAAGCAAGGAAGAGCTACATGCAAAAAATGCACCTTGGGCTGCACACCCTTCCCTCTCACTTCCAAGGAAGGTGGTGCAAAATGGCAGGGGTGTTCAGTCCCAGCTTTGCTGCTGATGTGTTCTGGGAGAGCAGGCTCTCTTCCCCTGCTTCAGTTTCCCCATCTTTGCAATAGGTGCAACGACAGGTACCCAGCTTGGCAAAGTCCTCCAAGATCCATTGATGAGAAGGACCTATGAGACAGCTGGTATTGTTTGACTAATTACATTCCTCACACTTCTTAAGACAGCAGGTTCATCACAAGGTACGGAAAAGGAGGAACGGTGCCTGGAGCTATTTTGAAGTGTCCCACCATCCAAAAGATAAAAGACCAAATTCTTTATGCTGTGTTAGAATAGAACAAGAAGCAAGTTGGGAGCTGACCCATCTGCCTGGGAAAGCCACTGTGTAGCAAAAGGAGGGTGAGAATTAACACAGAATTTCTGTGATTCCTTGGCTCACTACTCAAGATGAGTATCACAGCCATAAATATTTGAGGGAAATACTACACCTAAACAAAGGAAAGTAAGGTTCAAAAGGCATTGTTTGCAAAGAATAGGGAAGAAAAAGAGAAGGAAGACAGGCCAGGAGGTATTGGACAAGCCAAGGAAAACATTTTGAGAACACCATGCCACTTAGTGCAGTCAAATGTATTTCAAAAGCAAAGAAATAGTTTTTCAGAAGTTACTGCATAGCCCAGCTGTAGGCAGGAGGTATTCTATTGCCCCTGCTTTGAACCAGACATATCCTCTCCTGCTGCCCAGCATTTTTCACTCAGAAATTTCAAAGCACTTACAGATGTTCAAACTTGGCATACTTCTGAGATTAACTTTCTAGATTAAGTTTCTTGATAACTCTACTCCATAAAATAGACTTCAGCTTTTTCCTTCTGCTCACAAAGGTCCTGCAAATGCTGATTTGCTATGAAGTATTCATGGCAGCCCCCAAGTTCTACTGTTTCCTCTCCACTGCAAGTGCAGCAGCTCAAATATGTTTTATGTACAACTTGGCACAGACTGACTTGGGTACAGTGACTCCAACAAAAGAGCCTTCCTCTCCTGTGCTCTGAAATAGGGCTGGATTAGCCAGAAAGGTAGGAGGGCAGGGCAAGAGGAGAGAAAGTGAGCGCCAAGACAGGCAAGGGAGTCCTGGCATTCCTCTCTGAGCCTGTAACCAGATCCTCCCTCCTCTGTCATTCTTGCCACTCATTCTCAATCTGTAGGAATTGCTGAGGAGACAACTAGGCCAGCTCAGTAGGCACTGATTCAGTGTTTGTAAATACTCAGTAATCAGCCCAGATCAAGCTCTTGTTGCTGGGAAACTGCCCATCAGGTCTACTCCTTTATTCTGCTCACCCCTGGTCTTTTCCTGGATGTGTGCACAGACTTCATCCTGAGGGCTGTTTGCTGTCAATTCTGCAGTGAGGTTCTTCCTTACCTGAATGAGGAAACCTTTTCCAGGCAGCTCACAGCAGCAAATGAACAGCCAGCAGGGAATGCTTCCATACACCTGCCAGGGACCTCTTCATCTCTGCAGAGCTCACGTCAGACCTTCCTGGCTTAGGAAATCCAAGGGGAAATTGCCAGGTGGAGAGCAGCCCATATGAGGATCACAGAGGAATCCACTTATGGCCCAAGCATTCTGGGGAATTGCTCTCAAGAAGACAGTGCCCCATGGCATAAGACACCTCCCCTCAGCAGCAGACCATGAGGTCACTGGTAGTTGCACTACCAAGGACCAATTACCCCAGACAGAGCCTCCTGGCTGTGCAAGATACAAAACTGGTGGAAAGCATTCTGTGAACTATTTATTTTTTAATATGAAACCCTCAGCTTGGCACAACCAAAGAACAGTTGGTGTATGCATTTATTTTTAAGACACAGATTAAAAAATATAAAAATCAGTGGACTTGTTTAGCTGCCTGTTTTCCAGTTAACAAATACTGAGGCTCCAATTTTTGGATTAGAGTTATTTTTCACTTCGAGAGTCAAGTGTGTTGCTAGTAGGCAGGCGAGTGAGCGTGAAGATGAATGCACCAGTTGTATGCTCTGGATTTCAGCTGAATTGCTTCCAAGATAGATTTTTTTTTTTCCCTCTAAGATGGGAAACATCCAAGATAATTTTCAATCCCACATGGATTTCACAATTTCCCATCCCTGGGAACATAGAGTACCTAGTACATGGGGCCCTACAGACATCTACAGATAAAGGCAAGGCAAGGTAGGAATGCTGGAAACTCACAGACAAACGGGGATTGAAATTACATGCTAATTTTTCCACAGCTAATTAATCACTGGAACAAGTTTAGGGAATACAGTGCCCAACCTTCATCCCAATTTTCTTTCATTTTGACAGGACTCAGATGCTTTCTGTGGTTTTAGAAATACTTGCTTTACTGTACATAACTAATGTTACACGACCAACACATGCATAATCCAGTGCTCTTGCCCCAGAGCTGGGCCTCCCTCCATTGGATCTGCTTAAAGAGATTCCTCTTGGCAGTTTGTGTGCACAGCCCAGTACATGCTCCGAAGGCTGAACCCTGAGCTTTACTGAAGTCAGTGGCACAATAGAGCAGGGCCAGGATTTCACTCCACTCCCTTCAGGTTTCACATGCTTTCAGCAGATGCATCTCCAAATTATTTTTTTCCTGCACATCTGGAACACAAAGTAGGGTACTGGATTATTGCAACACAGAGCAACTTAGCCACAGCTGACTTCTTCCAGAGAGTGAATGCCACCACAGAGTTCTGCAGTTGCTGAGGAGCTTCCTTTCAGATGTACACACAGGAAAATATATCTCATTATATATTTTCAAATTACAGACAATACAGCGCCCTCTCTCCATCTCTACCTGATGTAAGTATATCTCTTTATTCCTCTCAACACAGAAATGGAAACCAATATAGTATTTTTTTTTTCTCAAATCCAGCAATGGACAGAATACAAAACACTACCTGACGTACTGTAGAAAACTGCGTGGGAATTTGCGCACTGAAATTCACACGCAGCACTTGGAGAGAGTTTCCCTTCATTTAGGCAGCACAGAAATGACAATGCTGCTTCTTGTGCTCTTTGAAGTCTCAGGAAAAAAGGAAAAGAAGCAAAGGGATCATTAAAATGCCGTTCTTGATGGATAGTGGCAAGAGGGGATGACAGGAGAGGAAGTAATC
>NC_140043.1:7774891-7928604 GCF_963513975.1 Fringilla coelebs | reverse complement strand
GCTCTCCCCGCTCAGTGACGATGGCGAGAGCTTTTCCTACCACCTGCCAAAGGATGGATTTCCACCCCACAAAACTCATCAGACTAAGCACACACAGAGAACCAACCCTATTTACATTATGGCCACAACATCATAATGACCACCTCCTCTCCCTCTCTGTTTCAGGCTGATGCTTTGAAACAACAACGAGAAAAGGAGTTTTTTACCTACTAGCTACTGGTTCAAGAAGCAAAGTCTGCTGCTTGGGCAGCTAAGTCTGGACCATCCCTGTCAGCCTCTGGCTGACATCACACTTGCTTTCACCCTCTCCCAGGCGCAAATCTCACGTGCATTTTACTAGTCAAAGCAAACAGGAGTTTAACAGCGATTTGCTGCCCTCTCCTGAGCGAGCAGTGGCTCGTCAGTACCGCAGTGGCTCTGGAGACAGACTTTCCTTCAGCGAGCACAGCTGCTCCCATGCAAAAGGAATGGCGCTGGTGTGGAAGCAAACAGCTGTGACAGGGCAGGTTAGAAGTGATCATCAGCTGTGACAGACGAGGACGGCAGATCGGCCACACAGCCGATTTGGTATCCACTGAGGGCATTCCTAGCATTTTGGTTTTGTAATTCTCAGGTAATTTTCCTTTGTGTAAATACAAATAAATACCACCCAGCATATTCTATTCTCAATAGTCACAAACATTTCAGAGCAGAAGCAGACCATGATATATATAAAGAAAGAGAAAAAAAATACTTGTAGATTTAATGTGTAGGGTAATTTGAGGAGGTTTTTTTTTACTAAACCCACTTAAATCTTTTATGTCGTCCAGGAGTGGCTCCATCCTGTCCTTCCAGGGAGCATGTAACTTTACCTAGACATACACTATGTACACACACACACTATCCTCAGAACAAAACACTTTAACCTGCTGCTTTCAATGTGCTTCCCCATAATAACTAATCTTTTGCAGAAACCTGTTAAATTATATTGTGCTCTCCATTAAAGCCCTCCAAAATAAGGCCTATGAACCTGAAAGAGCCTTTGTTTTCATATGCAAATATAGAGCTAAAAAAAGTAAAAGTCGCTTCTAAACATTTCTCAAATATTTTTTTTCCATGTACCCTAGGACAGATAAGACATCCCTTCATGTGGAATCAACACTGTTTTCTTGGCACTCTCTCTGGGCTGCCCTTCATGCTTCAATCCTGAAGGGAAATGAGGGGTTTAGAGAAGGCCAGGCAGCCTCATATTCATGACCAAGAAAAATGCCTCTTACGATTTGTAAGCAATGCAACAAATGCCAGATCAGGCTGCCACCAAGGCATCCACTGAAAGTTCACACGCACAGCACACAGCCCTGACTGCATGAGAGGGATGTGCCACGCTCCATACTATCTCTAAGCACTGCCTAATCTCCAAGTGCTGCATGGAATTGCCTGTCCCAGTGACCAAGCCCTGCCATGGGTGATAATGAGTTGTTGCCTGTGTGTACAGATGTGATATTTTCACCACACGCCTGAGGGTGCAGAACCCATGAAAGTGTAAGTAAAAGAACAGGGGCAGGTTCCCAAGGGTCACATGGACCCAGGCAATCTGTAAACAAAGGCCTGCAGCAATCTTGAAGCAAAACAGAACCACTATCACTATATGGTACAGGGACTGTGGGATTTTGGGTTAAAATTCTCTAGGCTCCAAAATCAGCTTGCTTTGCTTTCAAGCCTTCTTTTTCTCTATAAAACATGCAGAAGTCACCATAAAGATAACCGAGAAACAAGGCATTTGGAGGAAGAAAAAAGCAGTGTGCCTTCCCCAATGACATCTACCAACCATTTGGTCCTTCACTTAGGAAGTGCTGACCTGATTTTTAGACACCTCAGGTTTGGAGCTCTGCATCATGGAGGCTGCAAACACCTTGGTCTGGTCTCCCAGGTTTCTTTAACCTGGTAACTTTCAGAGAAAGGACCTGCTTAGAAGCATCTGAACCTTTGGCAAGGCAGTAGACTGTCCAGCAGGCCTGGCAGCCCAACCTGCATGGCATGGGCTTGGATTAGCCTCGATACTAGAAAATTATTTGCAAAGCAGCTTAATAGCTTGCGCTTATTATGTTTGCCATATTTCACCACTGCTTCCCCTTCGAAGCATCTGTGCATTCTTGGACAGTGTCCCTTCAGAATGAAAGCCAGTTCTCCTTTCACTGACATCCCTGCAGATCCTCCACTGGGTAGCAGAGCAAGAAAGCATCTGTGACATGCAGATTCCTGAGCCAGCAGAAGGCAAGATATGCAGGCTCTGGATTTATGGATTAGACATGCTGCCATGGCACACAAATCACTCTGCACTCAGTGCAATTCATTATCACAGTGCCATGGCTGGTCACATTTTTCACAGGTGCAAATAATGCCAAAAAGGCTTTTAAACTTCCATGTGCCAAGACTTAGTGATTCAGAGTCAGGAGCCCTCCTGCCTGCTCGGGGAAGCAAACCCAAAGCCAGCAGTTGTTCTGTCCCTCTGGACACACTGAGCCATGAAGGATTTTCAGCACCCCATGGCACTGTCAACAGACTAAGCTGTCACAAGGCTGGGACTGTGCCTGCTCCCAGTTCAGTTTCTCCCAGCAACTCTGAACATGTCAAACTGCCCAGATGCACCAGCAGCACCTTCTAACCCAGGAAAATTCTGCTAAAAATCCGCATGCCCCAAAAGCACCCCCCAAAAGGTGTTGCAGGGAAAAGCCCCAGGTGCTCAGGGCGGCGGTGCCGATGGAGCTGAGGTGGGAAGATGGAGGCCTGTGGGTCCCCTCATGGGGCCTCATGGAGCACCAATCTGGAGCTCTCCAAAGAGGAGGCTCCTTCATGGACCTATGTCCCTCCTTGGAGGTCGTGGTCATAGTGATATTTCAGGGAATACTGGTGCAAGAGGTGCAGTCCCCAGAAGAAAAAATAATTCTGAGTTGGACCCCCATTTCCTTGGGTGCCTTGCTGCCACATCCAGTCAGGCCAATGCCACAGGGGTTAGTGCTGGAGGGACACAGCAAGGAAAGGGCAGAAGGAGACACCCAAGGCAGAGCCCCATGTTACTCACCTCAGTCACACTGGCCCCGGCACACACAGCAGAGGGAACGTCCTTCTCAGCCATCGACTCCACCCGCGCGCTGCCCGTGAGGGGACCCACAGGCCTCCATCTTCCCGCCTCAGCTCCGTCGGCACCGCCGCCCCGAGCACCTGGGGCTTTTTACTGCAACACCTGGTGCGTTTGGGGCTAGCGCGGCCCCCTGGGCTGAGCTGAGCCGAGGTGAAGCAGCCTGAGGCAGAGAAAAACCCCAGGACTCCCTTCTTCCCCTCAGGCGGCGCCGGAGTGCCCGGACCGGCTCCTTCAGCTCCTTCCCCCGTCACGGGCTCCCTCAGCGGCCTGGGGCAGCGGCCAGCGGGCCGCTAGGGGGCGCTCGGCGGCCGCGGGGCAGCGCCCCTGGCGGTGTCCTTCGCTGTCCCTGGTGCCTCACTGCCCTCCCTGTCCCACTGTCCCTGTTCGGTCACTGCTCTCCCTGTCCCGGGTCCCGCCACTGTCCCCACCTGTTCGGTCACTGTCCTCCCGTGTCCCTTCACTGCTCCGTTACTGCCCTCACTGTCCCATGTCCCATCACCTTCCCCCACCTGTTTGGTCACTGCCACTGCCTGCCCCGTCCCCACCGCTGCCAGCAGCCCCTGGGCCGAGCTCTTCTGGTGGCCGAGCTGCATTCGCGTGTGAGCTGCGTGGGGAAGGGACCCCCCATGACTTGGGTTTGGGGGCTGAGGGGCACAGGTCATTCATCTGCTGGTCACCCCACAGCCTGCCAGCCCCACCAAACACCCTCTCCATTCCAGCTGCATCACAAAACAAGCAGCCACAAAGTGGCTTTGGAAGAAATTCTGTTTCTCCTGGCCCATGGTAGAAGCCAGCAGCTGCCAAAGTTTAACACTGCGGTGCACTCCAGTAATTTCGCCACCTGCCCTCAGGATTTGTTTTACTTGGCACAAAGTCTGAGGGTGAGGAACAGTCTAAGGGAGCAAAACAGCATGCAAGATACCCAGTGCTAAATGAAAAAATAAGCCATTTACATCATCATGCATAATTTTATTTAAATTTTGCTTTATTTCAAAAATAATTAAGGGACACCATAAACAGCAGTAGGCACATCAGTGGGGTTTGTAGTTTGAGTCTCTCAAGACCAGATCTCTTGTGTGAGGCAAGAGGCACAGTCAAACAATTCTTGTCTTCAGGATGAATTTCTCATAAAGATTCAGGGGCCCAGTTTCACTCAATTCAGTCAGTATTAAAACTAAAGTAGACTAAAAGAGATGCAGAAAAGGTAAAATGAGTGGGCTTTTAGACATGCCCTCCTCCACTAGAAGAACATTGGAAAAGATGCATCAAGCAAGAAAAATTTCCTTTCCCTTTTACTTGGGAAACCAAGGCAGGAGAAGACTAAATCCCTAGTGCAAAGCTTTTAGTGCTGTCTGTGGTAGCAGAAGGAAACTATTTCTCCATTGTCCTAGCTCAGAACTCAAACAGTTTGCTGCCCACCTCTGTCCTCACCTGATCCAGCACAACCAGCAGCATCCTGGGAAATATGGCTGGAATACTGTAGGAGGGGAGGGATCTAGCACTGGAGCCCCTATGAGCTGTTTGAGTCAGTTCTGGTTGCTGTAGTTTATGATTTCCTTAGTCTACCAAACCACTACCAGCTCAGACAAGCAGCCAAGATCATGCTAAAGAATTTAAAGCATTGAAAAAACACAAGATTGATTCTTTAGGAACACAGAAAAAGTCTGATCAGTTCAAGTCCTGCTTCAGGCTGCAGTCAGGATTAGATGCTGTACTAAATTGTCCCCTCTGGGTATCACAAACTACAGGACTTTGGCACAGCATCCCCCAAAGGGAGGAGGGTCTTCTGTCTCGTGATGTTAATCATTGTTGGAGGGGTTTATTGAAGAAGATACCCAAGGGTCCACCTGCTAGTCTAGTTCTCAGGTGGTGCTCCGGACTTCAGCAGTCATTCTCCGAAATTTCTGCAGGTAGACAATGATGAGGATAACCAAGATACCCTGGAGGATAAGGAGGATGAAGAGGGAGAGCTGAGAGAGCAGAGCCAGGCTGCAGTACCAGTGCTGGCACGTGGAGACGATCTCATCTTCTGTCAGGTAGGCGATGATGCGGCCCTGCAGGTGCTCGGGGGAGCTGCACCTCACATCCCTGTACAGGCTCCGGTTCTGCTGCCACTGGAGCCAGGAGCGCAAGTAGAGGATGTCACAGGTGCAATCCCAAGGGTTGCCCTGCAGGTAGACTACCTGGAGGTTCCTCAGGTTGTCAAAGAGCCCATTGGGAATATAGGTGAGCCTGTTGGAAGCGAGGTGGATGACTTCAGCCGAGGGACGGAAGGCAGTGGGCAGGTTTTGTACAGTCAGGTTCTTCAATGAGCAGTCAGTAATGTCGGTGGTGCACCTGCACGGCGCAGGGCATATGGGTGTCACGAGTGGGAGGAAGCCAAGGAGGGACAAGAGAATTCCACTGTTCATTTTCACCTGCAAACACTTTCCTGGTGAGATTGGATGCAGTGGAGACCACACACCACACACTCTAGGGCTGACACCACAGCCAAGGTCTTTTGTTGTTTTGTTCTGAGGATGAGCTTCTAAAGTTGGGTGAATTTGGTGTCCTCCACTGGAGACGCGAGAGCTCTGAAAAGAACAGAGTTAAAAGAGAGCTAATTCTGGTCTCTCAGTATAGGTGAAGGAATTTACATGGTCTTCCAACCCTGGATTTGAGGAGGGATATGAATACATGGTACTGGAAAGCTTAGCTGCAGCCATCAAATACATTTTCACTAGTCCTCTGAAGTGTACAAGAGCTGCTTATGTTTTCAGCATTACTGAAGGTGCATTATCAGGGTAGCCAAGAAAATTTCTATCAAGGAATCAAAAACTAGAATATTAACTTCCTCATGCCTTATCATAGCTCTGGATTACATCTGTAAGTAAAGCTTTGTTCATGCCAACTGCAAGAGAAGATTCAGAAATAAATTTACTGTTACCATGAGTAAAAAATAGCCTTTCCAGCCTTGAAGAGAAGTGATAAACAGCTTTTGGCTGCAGTGAAGGTGCTGACCACTGAGGATGGAGGCCAGTGGAGTTTTTCATGCTAGACACTGCTCCAGCAGGTAAATAATCACCTGTGCTGGGAGACATGGGTCAACGAGCTTTTTTAACGTTACAGTCTCATGCCACTGCTGAACAGGAGCTGCTGTAACTTCTCCAGGAGAACAACTACACATACCTGCAACAAGGCAGCATTTTTCTGTGCTTGACAAATTGTAACTGTCAATCAATTAAATAAAATTTTAAAAAAGAGTAGAAGGTAGCATTATTGACTTACCAGAATAGTTCAATCCTTGCTTTCTTGCTGGCTTTACAACACAAGAGAAAGGTCTTGAGGCAGCCCAGCCAGTGCAAGAGTGTGTGCGTAGCTCTGTTCCCGGATAATCCCCTTGCAGCTGGCTGGCAAGATAAGGGTCAGGCTCATCCCAGGGACTCCTCCCACATGAGGCCTTCCTGCAAGTCTGCTGCATGTCACAGGAAGCTGAGGCTTCATTGAGCAAGTCTTCCAAGAAAGGGGAGTTGACACTGCTCACAAGAACACGTTTGCTGGGAGATGCTGCCAGTGCTGGTAACTGTGATTCTGGGCCCACAGGCTCAGCCCCACAGAAATGTTATGAAGTCTCAACAGCACAGTAACTCAAAATGCACTTCAGACTGGAAGGTAATGTTACTGGTTTGTACCATACTCCCTCAGCACTGTGACCTTTGGCTTCCCATCTCATCAGGAAAACTTGGCAGAGTGGTGACACCTAGAACTTTCTGGGTGCTGACCCTCAGGTTTCCCTTGAAGAAGTGGCACAAATCTAGTAGTTATTAGTGAAAGGTCTGCTGATAGACATGGTCTTCCAGTCCATCCATCTTTCCAGAGAAAGACTCTTCAGACACTTCCATCCTCTCATGATTGTTATAGGGGTAAAATAAAACTTTTGACATTTCACTGTCTACATCAAAATAAAACTAGTTGGATTTACAGGAAGGCCAGCAGACTGGGAAAGGCAGTGCTCTGAGGAGCTGCTCTTCAGGCAGCCAAGTGAGCCCACAGCCCCTGACAAGTGCAGTTACTGAGAAAGACTGACCACATGCTTTATTTGGAAGCTGCATTACACAAATACTTCAACAGGTAAATCCAAGGATGAAAACTACATTCAGACAGAATCACATCTTCTTGTGGCCATCACATCTTCACAGACACTTCTCTGCCATCAGCCTGACCAGACATACACTACACTCCTTAGCCTAAGGCCACCAGAACCACATTATAGAACTGTTGCCCCATTGAACTCAACTCTGTTACATTGTACTGCGGACATCCTAGAGACCAGAAATGATGAATGCCCTGAATGTACTCATGTTAAGAGAATTGAGGGTGCAAAAAATTGCAGAATGTGGCCCCAACCAAGGGAAATTTTTTATGCTCTGAAGAAAACAATTAAACTTTAAATTTCTACAAAATTGGAGCAGATAATTCCAGTTGTTTCACTGTGGTGGTGAGGCAGAGTGGGAAAGATATCTTAGGCTAACAAATTAACCCAGTTTTTCCTGCAGAGTCTGCTTTCCACTTGGGAGCAGCTCAACTACAGCAGGGTGAGTTTGTTCAGCAAACTTACCTCGTGTCATGTGTTCAGGCTATGTTTATTCACAGGCAGGTGTTCAGGCCAGGTGTGACATGGAGCTGATCTAGAGCCAGACCCATTGTGGCTCTGCATGCAGCATGGACTCGGCAATGCTCTCCTGGCTGCTCACAAACTGGATTTCCTGGGAGTGGATCTTGCCCAGCTGACCATTGATGATTTAGATACCACTCCTAGGGGAAGCTTAGATATAGAGGAACCCTCAAGATCATCTTGCTAGCTTCTGCAATAAACAGGCCAGAAATCCCCTGCAGGAAACCTGCCTGAAACCTGCTCTGACTGAATTAGATAAAAGGAGAAACAGGGTCAGTTTTGCTTTCTCCTGCCCATAATGTATCACCAATGCTGCTCAAGGGGGCTGAAAATTAAACAGAAAGAGGTTGGATTTTTGAATGTATTTATTTCACTGATCAATTCAGGTAGTAAACATTAATAATAATAACAATAATCATTTAATAAAATGGATATGTTTAAAAGGTTTCATTTTCTTTGTTCACAATGACAAAATGTTCAAACAGAAATTTACAAAAATTATATAATTATAATAACCCAACAGATGGACAGGAAACATAGAGCCTAGGAATGGAGCAGGGGGTGAGGAAGGTGCATGGCAGGAGCAAGCCAGCATTAAAGCACAGCGGAGTTTGTGAGGAAGAGCAGGGAATGCCATTGCAGAGCACAAGTGGGAGCCCCTCCTTTGAGGGGAGGCATGCAAGGAGGCAGCAAGGACTGCACAGGCAGGACCAGCACAGCAGTGGCACACAAGGAGTTCATGCCATGGATCCATCCTGTCAGGCACAGGGGCCAAGATGTACCAACAGCCCCAGCTGCAGCCTGGGATAGCTGTGGAGTGGGACACCATCCCTGCAGCCCCTCACTCAGCAGGGCAAAGCTTGGCAGAGGCATGGGAATGTGCTAGGGGGTGCAGGGTATGTGAGGCTGTGGAGGGTTGCATGAGGGAAGGTGTTAAATTACTTTCCTATCCACACTTCTCACTGCCAGAGCCACATGGCTAAGTCCCTGCCTTCAGGAGTCTCTTCTCCATTTACTGTGAGAATTGATGCCACAGTACAACACACTCCTTAAATAAACACATTCCACCTTCCAGGCCAGAATCTGACCCCCTGATGTCCCCCAAAATCAGTCTCTAAACCCTTTCCAAGCATTCCCTAAATTCTGGCACTCAGGCCAGGGAACATCCTACAGAGACATGATTGCAGTGGTACCACCACCCCTCTGTGGAAGCCATCTCTGCTGCCTCACTCCTGTGTGGTTTTTCCTAAATGCAACTTGAACCATCTTTGCCAGCTGGTAGCCAAAGGCTTCAGCTCTCTGTAGAGAACAGGCTTGTGACTCTTGACTTGATGTAGGAGGCAAGTGCACTGAGCTGATGGAGACTTCCCCAGGTGGTGGGATGGGCAGATCCACCCTCAGCAGCCTTGCCTGTGACCAGTGAACCCTGTGCTTTCACCAGCACACAGCACCTCTGTGCACAGCCCAGCATGAAAGGTATGTCCATGCTAAAGGGAAAGGGTCTCCTTTATCTTCTAGGAATGAATCTGTTTGAAAGAGGAAAATCTCCAGGTGGACAGGGCTCATTTGCAACAGAACATCCTCCTCACCAAGATTTTGTAAGAAAAGAGGGGACAGGTTACTTCAAGATGTTTCCTTTTATGTTAGTACAGACAAAGCCAAGAACTCAGCTGTCCACCTTTTTGGAAAACCT
Source organism: Fringilla coelebs (assembly GCF_963513975.1). Lineage (NCBI taxonomy): Eukaryota > Metazoa > Chordata > Aves > Passeriformes > Fringillidae > Fringilla > Fringilla coelebs. The sequence goes on along the minus strand of NC_140043.1, from coordinate 7,919,136 downwards.
GGAGGAAGCTCCTGTTCCAGGTTACTCCACTGCCCAAGTAAGCACATCATGCAAGAAAGGTTATACTTCCTCTCAGGTGCCTCAGTCCTGCATGTTACTGAAGTCAAGCTGAATCCTTCTGCTCTCCTAGGATGGCACTGCCACTTATGAGCCCAAAATAAGGGAGCATGGAAAAAATACCCTGAACATTGTTGAGCACTGCTCTTGCCCAGCTTGCACAGTTCTGTCAAAGGGCTTCCATCCTTATTTTGTCCTTCCACATGGTGCCAGGGTCTCTCCCCTGCCCCTAGAGCCCATGCACTGGCTAAGCAGAGTCTCTGTACAGTGAATAACTGGAACCAGCCAACCTACTCACCACCTGGACAAACCCTGACAGGGCTCTAAAGCCCCAGAGAGGAATCAGACAAATGCCTAGAGCCTAGTAACAGAATCTAGGGCCTGGCTATTCCTGGCCAACACTGTGCTTCCTACCCAGGGAGGTCTACTGGGGAGATCCAGAGATGGAGGAACAAATACAAAAGGGGAAAGGGGGCAGAGGAGTCAGGCAAGGAGCAGAAGGGCCCAGCCCATGGCTGCACTCCCTGGAGTCAGAGGGAAGAGCCAAGTGTCTCTCCCTCCAACAGCCCTGACTCCTGTGAGCGTGGCAGTGTTGCTGGCAAGCCCTGCCCTGTCAGGCACATCACACTCCAGGGCTCTGCTCTGGCTGGACTCAAGTTAAAAATACTGCAGGAAGCAAGAACAGGACAGGAGCTGCTGCCCAAAGAGTGCTTTTATCTCTGCCCAGCAGACCCAGCAGCCTTCCCAGCACTAGGGCAGGAAGAGCCAAGGAATAAGGAGGGGGAGAAGGGTTGAATGCCTGGGGGAAAGGCAGGGGAGCAAGAGCCAAGCCTGCTGGGCTGTGCTCAGCCCCACTCAATGACAGTCCTGCACCTACCAGGCTGACCCAACACCTGCCCACACAGACTGCCTGCAGATCTCTGATACAAGCCTACAACAACTGCCCCTTCCCCCAGGAGAAGCTTGGAGCCAGCTATGTGCTCATGGCACTGCAAAGCCTGGGGGTAGGGGACAGGTCTGCATTTTGGGTTGGATTTCAGCCCGAGGGTTTCTACCCCCTCCAAAGCAGTCTTGGCAAGTGCTCTGGATGCCACAGTGCTTTTCAGAGCAGACACTGAAGACACACTGCAAGTGATGACCTGAGCTAAACCATAAAACACCCTCACACAGCTACTGCAGGGCCCTAGGGTTCCTCTACCAATGCCTCCAGCCTGCTCTGGGAGGAAACCATGGCAAGGAAAGTGCTCACTCCCATCACCTCCTTGCAGGCAATAGTCAACAACTCAACCTCTCTCCCAGAAAGATGTAACTGAGAACAGTTTTCTTGTAACCAGCCCCAGCACTCAGTCTCTTGCTGTTCAGTGCAAACATCCTGGAGTTTTCTTCATAGGAAGAACAAAACCAACCAACTAAACAAAAAATCCATAAAAACCTGGACAGGATACCAGGCAATCATCAGGACTCCTGAGCAGGTCAGTGCACAGAGGAACCCCCAGACCCAGTTCTCTGGGCCAGCACTGTCCCCAGGCTGAGAAGCCCAAGCAGCACAGGTCAAACTCACAGGAGGGTATGGCTGCCTTTACAATGCTTGTGCTGGCCCCAGACAAGGGGAACAGGGACAGGGGCACAGCACCTCAGTTGGGAGTAAACACCTACGTGCATTGACACAGATACTTTAAGTTTATACACCAGAGAAACCAGGACTTTAAATACCAGAGCATTCCCAAAAAAGAGATTAGTACATAGGAAAGGGGGATCTTTTTCTTTTCTTATTTTTTTAGGATGCCTTAGAGACGTCCCAGGCTAGTTTCTTAAAAAAAAAAAAAAAAGAAAAAAAAAAGAAAAGAAAAAAATTATTAAAAAAGAAAAATACACATCAGTAAACTGTTAAGTGAACAGCCTCCTCCACAATCCAGCTGGTCAAAAAGCCAGCACTGCTGCTAATAAATTAGAGGGTGCGGGTGCAGCTCTTGCCCACAAGTCTCTATACAACAGGAAACCTTTTCTAAATGTTCACAGCTCTTGCCAGGTCTCAGATGATCACTGGGGGATCCCCTCTGCCCTCCAGGTACCTGCCTCTCACTGATCCTGCATCTGCTGCTGCATCTTCTGCAGCATCTCTTGCATCCGCCGTAACTGCAGGAGACACAGACGAGAGAGTCAGAAAGGGACCAGAGGATCCACACTTGGCAGCCCCTTGGAGCTGACAAGGGGATCCCTCAGGGAGTGTTAACTCCTGCCTGAGCACAGAGGCACCTGTGTCTGGGGTGGAAGGGAGCTATGTTTCCCTGACAGAGGAAGCCACAGCTTTCAACCCTGTCCTCCACCCCAGGAGCCCACAGGGGGACACAGGAGTGGGAAGCCTCAGCACCGCCTCTATGGGGCAACCCTGGAGAAACTCCTGGGATTCCAGCTCCAACATCCAGGAGGCACAGGCAGAAATGGTACTCACCTCCTCATCCTTCATCTTAATCAGCTTCTCTGTCTCTGTGTCTGGTGTTGGGAGAGGCAGGATAGGAATGGGGCTTTCTATTCTGTTGTCCTGAGTCAGCTTGCTAGAGAGATGGAGAGAGGGGGGAAGAGCAGTCACTTGTGGTCCAAGATGGCTGCCTTTGGTGTTACCACACAATGACTGTCACTCCCCATGGTAGAGCCACCAGCAATGCAGCATCACACACTCAACCAAGTGAAGAGGCTATAGGGCAATCCAGTCCAGAGCTGTGGCATGCACTTGGATGGAGAATGAGACCTCCTGTTCAGCAGGTGGGAGGCATCAGACAGGCACAGCACAGCAGCATTGCTCTGAGGGCTGGGGTGCCCATGACTGCAGGTAGGGGACACAGCAAGGAGAGGGTTTTCTTTCAAAAGACTGGAGCTCTCAGCACATGAGGAGGGAATGGTAGTAGTCAAAGAAGTCTGGGCTGAAATTGGAACTTCAAGATGCCATTTGCGCGTGTTCACCACTTGGAGTCACCATTGGCTCATTATTGAGACAATTCCAGCCTTGGAGCTTAGGATCTCCTACTAAAATAACTCTCTAGAAATGGCCCTGTGCTGGTTTTATGAAACTTGTTCACTGGCAAGGAACAATCATGTCATGAGAAACAGTACCAAACTGAAGCTTTCTCTAGGCATAGCAACCAATTTTTCGCTGTGCTCTTCTTTTAATAGACACACAGCCTAACTAAATAGCAGCTGTGACACTGTTCACCCAGCTCTAGCATTTAACATAGTTATTTTGGGACTCCATATACTTGCTGCTGAAAAAAACAGGCTTGTCTGCTATGCAAAAGTACAGGGATACACTGCGTGTCAGGAGAATGTGCCAACCTGCACGTTGGCACACAGGCAGGACTGCTCCTTGCTGAAGCACAGCCATTCTGCTCTGCAACGTGGCAGCACAGAGCCACCCAGCCAGGGCTGGCAGGAAGTGAAGGGAATGCTTCACAACAGAGGAGCCAAGACCTACTTAAACACAAATTTTTTCACCAGTATATCAGTCGTGGAAGGGACGAGGTAGAGGTCTCAAATGAGAAGCCTGTGAGTGTTCTCTCTTCTGTTTCCTGATCATTCTGACTAAAACTACAGAGCATCAAATGCAAAGGGAACACACTGCTGAGAAATCTTTGAAGATGTGCTGTCTTACTAACTGCCTGGGCCCTGTTGTCTGAGAAACAGCAGCATCCCAAGGGTCATGCTATTATTTAGACATAACTACAGACCACAGATGCATTCCTATTCAGCTATGCACACAGCTATCCCTCACCAGAGAGATGGTTTATCCCATTTTATTTGGCTGGATGTATTTCATCCACTGCTAGAAAGAGCTCTTCAAAAGAATCTCCAGGCTTATTTCTTTATATCTGCATGAGGAATCCTCAGACAGGAATGTGGATTCTCAGAAGCATTCCTGCCTTGGGTTCAGGCTGTGGGAAACATGCTTGGATTTGCTATTTTAGTTCCTAGTGCCATTCCTGGAGGCTTCAGCCTAGCAAGTCCCCAGCAGATCCACAGCCTCCTGACCAATGAGCTGTTGTGAGAGCAACCCCAGCTCCACAGAGGGTGACAGACCCCTCCCACCAGAGGTGGGGACCCACCTGGTCATTTGCTGGATGCACTGAGCTCGGTAGTTCTCGTAGTGGACATCACAAGTGACGTCCTTCAGGTCGTGCATGTGTGTCCGGATCAGCATGTTCCGCAGCTTCACGAAGTCGCAGTGAGCCTGGTTTTCCACTGGGGAAGCAACAACGGGAGAGTGCTTGGATATCACATCTCACCAGGCCTCTCCAGGGAGCCCCTTCTCAGCTCCTGGACACACAGACTGGACTAAAACCCCAGCCCAGGGCTCCTTCCTCATCATCCCCTGCCACTGCCCTGGCACAGGCCTCAATGGTGCTCTGCACTTCTTAACACTGAGGCCAAACTCCTGAATGCCCCATGTTCCCAGGACCTTTTCTGTGTAAAAGGAATAATTAAGCACATGCAGCAGAGCCCTGAGAGAGGATCCCATGTAATAGGATATCACTGTTATAACCACAGTGAGCACAGCTGGTGCTGGAGGTAAATTGCTTGTCTGATCAGAATTTAGGACTTATCAAAAGGCCCCTGTAGACAAAATTGGCCCCTGAGGGACAAAGCCAAGAGCAGGCAATGGAGAGCTGAAAGAGTTGCTGCTGCCGTGGGGAGCCTGGCTCCAGACAGCACTGTGGGAAGCACTGTGCTGCTGTGATGATCTCCATTTGTCTCTCTGCAGGGCTGGGGAAAACCAGCTGTATCAGGCATAGGGGTTCACAAAGTTGATCCTACTGCCAAATGCCAGCATCCTAACAGGCACAGCCCCCTCTGGAGCCATTGAGGGAGTAGAGCCAACAGCTGAGCAGCTCAAGCAGCCAGCACTAGCCCATGAGTGCAAACACAAGCTTTTGGGATCTAAAGCTGCAAGGTCTTAAAGCAACAAACCAGCAAGGGCAAATCAGCAGCAGCAGCAAAATCCATTCCAGGGTTATTCTGCCTAAGGGCTTTATGAAATGTCTCCCTTTAGAAGGAAAGAAAGTTGGAGACAAACACTGTGCATCAGCACAGCCTCCAGCCCAGCAATCCCAGCACTTACAGGAGCAGCAGCAGAGGATGGAGTGCATGAGGGTTTCTGATTTTTTGGCTGAGGGCAACAGCTTAACCCCAGAAAATAAACAGGCAATGCCCAGCCTGCCCTGCTTCATAAGAAGCCATGTCCTAGCGCACATTAAAGCTTAGGCATTCATCCATTCACACTGGAGCCTCTCTTCCTCAGTCTGCAGTGGGAGGGTAATTGATATACTCCCAGTAACACAGACCTCCTGAGCCAGTCTCAGCGCCTCTCTCTCTACCCTACCTTGTCCCCTGCCATGTGCCAAAGGTGACACAGACAATCCCAGCTCTCCCCTGCCACCCCTGTTGGAAATGCCTGTCTGTCCTTGCCCCTCCTCCCAGTGCTCCCAGCTCCATGCTTACCTTCCACAATGCCCCAGGGGTAGAGCCGTCCCCGGACCCGCTGGCCTTTCGCCTCCACCACAGTGTTGCTGCCGATGACGGCGAAGGGAGCGCTCTCCTGGAACGAGAGGCACCGCTGAGCCCAGCTCAGCCCCGGCTGCCCATGGATCCCTTCTCCAGGGGCCAAGCTCAGGCACAACAGAACAGCAGGAGGAAGGTGCTGGTAGGAAAGGACATTCACATGTGCCACAGAGCAGGGTGCCACAACCCCGTTGCAGAGAAAAGCCTAAAGCACTGGGATCTACAGGCAGCCTAGTTCCCAGCCTGAGCTCAGCTGTCCTGAGGGAAGCTGTGTCTCTGCAGGTGCCTGCATCCCTCCATTAAGGGGAAGCTCTACAAGGAAGCCAGAACAAAGAGGCTGGGACACCAAGCAAGTGGGACAATGTATGCCAGGAGCAGGAATGTACAGACTGTGCTCCTCTCTGCTCAGAAGGGAGTCAAAGCCCATTGCCTCCCTCTGACAGGAGAAAAAAGGCCATACTGCATGCACACATAGGCTTGGGAAGCAGTGAGGAGTGGGCTGCTGGGGCCTCCAGATATGCCAGTATGATCATGTTGTGTCCCCCAGTGCAACTAATGTGTCACAGTGGTGCCTAATCACTCACAAATCTCTCCTCCTTGCTGATGGCATCACCCACAAATAGGGGCTCAGAACTGCTGTACAACCCAGCTTTCATCTTAAACACACAGGCTGGGGCAGATGGAGGAAAGACTGACACTGCCTGGAGGGAGAGCAAGAGGGCTGTGAGTTCATGCCACACTTGGCTTCATGGCACCAGCAAGGACATCAGCACCTTCTCCAGGCCATCTGCCACATGAGCCAAGGCTGTTCCCTGGGCAGCAGTAGCACAGGCCTTCACCACAAGCAGGGCAGCTCTGGCTCCTTCTGGACTGACCCACATATCCATGAGCCTGATTCCCCAGATCCTGCTGAGCAGATTCCTTACCTTCAGCTCTCTGTCTTGCTGCTTGAACTCCTCATCTTCATCAGAGTCACACTCAGGAAACTGATACACTTTAATGCCAAATTTGTCAATCTCTTCCCGGATCTAAGTCAGTGCAAGACAAAAGGATGTCAAACTGAACAATATAGAAATGCTGGGTTTATTCTATTTGTGCTACCATGGTTTGCTATAGCCTACAGATGGCAAAAGGATTTGATGTTTCTTCTACAGTCAGCCTCTCTGCTGAGAGCAGAGCACGGCTGCAGCTGTATGTGCAGATACTGTGTATGTATATATATATACACACAAACATGCTGTACAGACACATATATGTCTGTCTGCCCTCCCTCCTCAGCTCATCCCTGCCACTACTCCAGATATAACCCCGTACAGAAAGAGCATCTCACCCTCTCCTTCAGCTTCCGGATCTCAGAGGGGATCAGGCAGTCAGCTTTGGCAATCAGGGGCACAATGTTGACCTTCTCATGCAGAGCCTTCATGAACTCAACATCCACAGGCCTCAGCCTGCAGCAGGGATGAAGGACACTGTTAGCAAAGACACACTGGGCAGCTCCCCCTCCAGCCTCTCTCACCCACCCAGCACAAAGGGAAAGGGACAGCATGGTCACAAGAGCCTGCAGCAGCACTGGGACAGCCCTCAGCTAGGGCTGTACCTCCAGGAAAGCTCTCTTCAATTTTAGCTGCTGAGTGTCTCATACAGACACTGGCTGGGTACTTGCTCCCTTGCAGGCCAAATACTGCCCAGGTCACAACCTGGGGTCTCCCTCCAGCTGTCCTGTACCACAGGCAACCAACACAGGCCCTTCAGCTGCTCCAGGCTAGGCTGAGACACGAGCCAGCAAGGGGCAGGGACTGAAGGCAGCTTAAAACTCCCTTTCCTACACATCAGTCCAGCTTAGCTAGATAGGATCATACAAGTCTGCATGGCATTATTTCTCCTGATTTTCAAATCAGGCTGTAAGGCCTGAGGGAGATCTGCTGTGTCTGTTCACAGGCAGTCTGTCCTGCCAGTGAAAGGAAGGGAGTGCTGTGATGCTTAGCAGAGGGAGAACATCCAGATAGCTCCTCTCCTGTGCAAACAGCCCTGGCTGTGCACAAGCTACTACAGGGCAATCCTGGGGCACAAGGGTCTTCCCTCTGAACTGAGTGACCCCCCCAGGCCTGGAGTGTGGGCTCTCACCCGTGCCCAAAGGGAGAGATGAAGTAGAGGCAGCAATGCACTCGGTTGTCCTGGATGTTTTTCCGGTTCAGGCCACTCTCATCACGGAAATACTGTTCAAACTGCTGGTCAATGTAGTCAGTGATTGGCTTCCAGCTGGGAAGAGCAATTCAATCAAAACAAAATCATCAGTAGTGTCTCCTGTCTCCTAATGACTGTGAGGTCAAGGACTAAAAGGAAGGCAGCAGTGCCCTGCTCACCACTCAGTGTTGTTAACAGCATCTCCAAAGCCTGGTGTGTCCACTATGGTCAGCTTCAGCTTGACACCCTTCTCCTCAATGTCCACTGTGTGCTTGATGATCTCCACTGTCTGGTTGATCCTCTCTTTGAACAGGAGCATGTGAGTTAAAGCCAGACAGTAATGCTGGGGATCCCCACTACACCCATGACAAGACAGCTCCTTTTTTATCACTGAACACAGAGAGTAACGCAGGTTTCAAAAACTCCAGATCACGCTCTATGGAGCTTCAGGGGGGTGGTACTGCAGGGGCCAGCAGCAGGCAGATAGACTCCAAGAAGATACACAAACTCCTGAAGTGCCTGTAGCCCAGCTGTTCTGAACATTTTGTCCAGTCACTGGGGAAGGGGAATCCCTATCATACTCCAGCATCCAAGAACAAAAGACAAATCTCAATATCTCATCCCAAACAGCTAGTGCTGCTCTTCAGCTTCATCTTCCCTTCAAAGGACAGAAGAGCTCTACAGCCAAACTGTTTTTGCTCAGTTCTAGTGCCTCTGCAGACACAAAGGAGAGCAGAGCCAAACAAGAGGGCTGGGATCCAGCCAAGCTTGTAGCTGCTGCTGAAGCAAGGAACCCAAGTGCTAGTCCTTAGAACAGTCCCATTCACCCTGCTTTGTCCCCAACTTACCCTCTGCATTGAGGAGCTTTCTGTCTTTGTAGAGGTCTGTCAGGAACAGGCTATTCACCAGCGTGGATTTGCCCAGACCCGACTCTCCTAATTGACAGAGTGCAAAGGGGAGGAGGAATAAGCAAGCAACATGACCCACTAATTGACTTACAAATGAAACTTTGAACAAGGCTTTGAATCCTGAGCCAGAGGAAGCAAGAGAGACAAGCTGTCAGGAGCTGTTTATTGGCACTACATTTTTCCAGTAGTGGAAAGACTTTTGCTGCAAGATGTCTCAATCCTTGTAAAAATGTGATCTCCCAGCTCCCCATTCTTCCTCTCCTTCCTTTCCCTTGTTCCCTGTTCAGCCCTGCCTTCACCACCCAGGGCAGTCACTGTTGGAGGAAAAGATTGCACGAGTGGGCTATGAGAGGTCAGGAGGGGCCTGTTCCTCCTGGGGGAACTGCCACAGGCTGGGGAGCAAAGCCAGGCCTGAGACAAGGACCAGAACAGAGTGAGGGGAGGATCCAGGTGCTATGGGAACACCTAAGGGAGAGCTGGTTCCCTCCATGTACCCACCGTATGGCCAAGCCACCTCCATCCACGGGCAGTCTCACCTGCAACCATCAGGGTGAAGTCGAAACCCTTCTTCACGGATTTCCGGTGGACCTGGTTGGGCAGAGTGGCAAAGCCCACGTACTGCTTCTCATGGTCCTGTGGGGCAGAGGTGGATGGCAGCAGGTCAGAGTGTGCCACCGCTTCTGCTTGAGCCTCACACAAGGAGTGGGACTCAAAAAGCGCCTGTGGGAGAGCCAAGGGCTGGAGGAGAGGCAGATCCCTGTCCTGGCAGCAGTGCAGGGCAAGGCACACACCTCCTCTGGGTTTAGGGACTTGGCCCTTCCCACAGGTGGCACAAAGGGATATGTCCCAGCCACAGCCCTGCTTGGCTGCTCTCCCAGCAGCTTTCCAGCACAGAGAGCACAAGGGAAAAACCACATCCCACCATTCCCACCAGAGAGCACATTCAGGCTGCTGACAGACAGCCTTCCTAACTCTGCTTCATGTGCACAGTCACAGGCTCCCTTCACAGCAGGGTCACCAAATGCCACTTCTCTCCAGGTCATTTCCACATCCCTCCCTCCAGAGGCACGTGTGCTACATGATGGAGAGCTCTGTAATTAGCACCCCAGGGCTTGCACAGTCCTGAGCCATGTCTATAGACAGGTACAGTGGCTCAGCTTCTGCTTGACCTGAGAGGGGATTATTTCTTGCTGTGTCACAGCCACTCCTGGCTGAATAAGAGGAAATCCTGAGTAATCTCTTGTGTTATTTCTGAAGAGACCAAAGTTCAAGGAGCATGGGAAGTAGAAGGATGTGGAAATATTGATAACAGAACTAAGATGATTTTGGTGAGGCTATTACTTTTAGTATTACTGGAGCGTTACCTACCACCCAACCACCCCCAAGACAGAGCCCCTTGTCACTGAGCGCTCCCTCACAGCACAAAATCCACAGGCACCTCACAAGCATGGCACATGCTCTGTGCAAGCTCAATAAGCCATTCACAAATGCCTGAGCTAGAGACACGATAGACTCTGCATTTAACATCGCTGAATATAATCATACCCCTGAGATTCACACCACAGACACATCCACGGAGCCAGAAGTTCCTCAAAACTGGCCCTAGCTCCTATTCCATGGATGCCTTCAAGCACATGACTGTCCTCACCCACTCTCCAGGCACAGCAGGGAGCACCTCAGTTCGTAAGTTTAACTCTCTCCATTCCTGGGCCACACACTCAAAGAAATACAAAATATGATCCAGGGTGCTGAGCTTAGGGCAATGCTGACTTGCATCTATTTCCACACTGCAGGTGGGCAATGTCACTCCCAGGCAGCTCTCTAGAGCTGCACATCCACCTGTGTGAGAATCCCTAGGCACCCTCAGTCTGACAGACTGCAAATTTCCACTGGGGACACCGAGCAGGGAAGACAGAGAGTCTCCAATTTATGGCTGCTCTGGAGCTGCCCACTGAGATGGAACAGATGTGGCTGACAGCCATCGTGGCCCAAGGACTCTGTCCTTTAGCACTGTCACTACCTTCTAGCAACTGAGGTTTGGTTTTGGTCTGAAACTTGGTCATTTTAGCCCTGAGTGATTGTGGGTTCTGATCTCCCTCACCTCCCATAGCTGAAGCAATGTTGTTTCACCACCCCACAGTCCAGAAAGGCAGCAAAGGACAGAGAAAACTAAATTAGAGAAATTGAGAGAATTAGAGAGCGCCTGAAGTGCTCCGTTGCAGCTGTAATAGCTGATCTAAGTGGCAGTGGCATCCCAAGCAGCAGTGGAGGAGCAGGAGTGGGACCCCAGGTGATGAGTGATGGCAGCTCTGATGAGCTGCATGCATCAAAGCAATGCCTGCCTGGGGGACACCACAAACTGCCACCCAGAGGGCTCAGTAAAGGGCAAACGAGGTGTGCAAAGCAGAGTGAGAAACGTGATAATGGCAAGGTCACAAAAACAAGGAAGAAGAGACAGCTTCCAGCCTCTGCCTCAGTACCAGAGCTGTCTCCCAGCTGCTTCACTTCCTGGTCAAACACATCCATGAGCACAGCCAAAGTGGACACGTAACAGCCAGCTCCTCACAGTAAAAGGTCCAGTGTTTCCCAGCAAGCACCACAAATATACAACATACTTCCCTTTTGTGCTTCCCCTACCCTGATCTTTACCAAACTTTGGAAGGACAATGATCACCTCCTCTCTCCAGTGACCTGACGTGTGAAATAGTACCAGTAATGTGCTAACAAAACCATGGCAGAGGCTTGGGGTGTGTTTCTCTTGTTTTGCTTGGTTTTTAACCTAGATGACTAAGGGCTGACAATGGAGACACTGGGGAGCTGTGCTCTGGTGCAACTCCACTTCTGCCAGGTGTAACTGGCTGAACCTGATCTCTCATTTCTGTTCAGCCCAATGAAGGGAGCATGGATTTGCTGTACCTCTGGTTGCCTCCCCATAGCTTTGTGGAATCACGATATGCAAAATGAGCAAATCCCAGCTGGTGCAGGACACTGCCCTTTACCCATGACTCACGTAGTCATTTTCCTTACAGAAGGGAAGGTCAGTGCTGAGTGCAATACCAACAGAAGAGCTTCCCTCACTATGGGAGGCAGTCAGATCTGTGAAGGGAAAAACCCTGTCCCTAGCCATGTCTCCCCTCTGACCAGCCATGGGGACACTGCAGAGCCCTGTCAAGGGTGAAGGCAAGAGACCCAAGGCAAGTTGTGAGGAGGGATCCCCTTCTTGTAACATCTCTCTCTCAGGAACAGCAGCGTGGTCTCTGCCCCAGCCTTGACTTGTGGTTCTTCACCTTCACTTTGAGACATTCAGTGTGTGCTCCTATCCCAGGCATATTTGGCCACTATGACAGGCATGTACCACCACCTCTGCCAGCATGGCAACATCAATATGGCACTTCAGGAGCCCAAGTAGCCTCCTGAGCCTGGTGTGTGCCTTGCTCAAAGCTCTACACCACTCACCACTTCCAGGTACTACCTGCAGAGCAAGCATGCATGTGGTGAACAGGCCTGGGAGGGCTACTGACAGAGACAGGGGGCTTTCTGGGTTATAAAAAGCTAAAATCCATTCATTAGATGAGAGGCTTGGATGGAGGGAGTTCCTAAATGCATCACAGACTCGTGCTCTTGACCCTCACAAGCCAGGTCCCATCAAACTGACAAAAGCCTGGACAGCTGGTTCCTGCACTGTGCTTCCCTTGCCAGCTCCAGCTGTCAGGAAAGGGCCTCAGCCAGCCAAGCCAGCAGCACTCTGGCACAAGGAGCCCCTCTCCCACTGCCTGCTCCATGCTGCTGCCTTTGTTCCTGCTGGCATCCCGCAACCACTTGCCTGGGAACGTGCCCCACACACCACCACAGAGGCCACTAAGAGCTGTGGCCAATCTTTGGGACCCTGTCATAGACCAAAGCACCCCAAGCCAAGAAAAACACACCCATACTCCCCCTTGGCACACGCTTGCTAGCTCACCAGACATTACAGCAACACGTCACGTCCACATATCCTCTAATAGCCGGCCGAGGTGGCCAGGCTCCCCTGGCAGCCAGTGCTTTCCCTGGCAGTTCAAGCCAAGCAACAAAGCCCTGCATGGGCTCAAGCCCTGCTCATGTTGGGGGCGTAGAAACACTCAGGATGTGTTGCACAAAGGAGAAGCGATCCTGGTATTGAGGTGTTCACAGGGCTGTCTGCACCTCCCAGGCAGAGTACAGCCTCCATCACTCCTGTCCTTCCCTCACCTCTCTGCTGGATGTGCCATTTAAACCAACCCAGATCTCACGTGACTTCATTCAGCCTGGGGATAAAAGGAGCCTTGCTGGGTATATTCAAAAGGGCTAAAATTAGACATTATGGGACCACAGAAAATTTGAAGAATAATCCGTGTCAAGGTCTGGAGCAAGCCGCAGAAATGACGGAGCTGTGCTAGGACCCTGTCGCCTCTGCCTCTTCAGGGGGAAGGGGCCCTCTCGGTGTCACAGCCTTCAGCACAAGCCAGCCAGCTCCCTCCCAGGCAGCCCTTCCTCCAGCCTGTCCCCTCCGGCCAGGCACGGCCGCCACATCCGCGTCTGCACGGACGAGCACAGCCCAGCCCTGGAGGAGAGGCAGACCATTTGCTTCCTTTCATTGCAGAAAGCTGCAGAAATTCATAACACAAACAGCCCCGGAGGCATCTGCCACGGACATCTGCTCCTCGGGCCTGGGGCTGAGCACAGGAGGATCGGCAAAACCACTCGGCCACCAGCATTTGCTGAAGAGAAGGAACGCGGCCAGCAAAGCACAGCATTAACACAATGTTAATTAACACAAATCGGAGTGCGTGTGGGCATACACAGCGCTCCTGCCCCAAGCCCCCCCCATGCACGCACACGCCATTCAGGCAGGGAATCACCGCATCAATAACCGCACAAAAGCGTCGCGCATCTCCCCGCTGCCCACGGCGCCGCTCGGCCCCGCACCCGCGGGGGCTGCTCCCCTCCTTTCTGTGCCCGCCGTCCCTCCCTTACCGGCGTCTTCCCGCTCCTCTGCTCCTCAGAGGTCTCATCTTGTGCTGCGCGCGTCTTCTCGGGCACCATCCTCCCCCCTCCTGTCCCCGCTGCTCCCCGGCTCGCGCAGTGCTATAAATACATCCCTGTACCTTCAGCTTGCCCGGGTGGCTTCGCTGTGCCTGCGTCCGGGGAGACAGCAGCCGCTCCACTAACCGCTCCTGAATAATGATCGAATCCATAACCGCGGCTGGCAGGACGGACGGACAGCCACGGCGGGCCAAGGGAAAAAACCCCAACCCATGTGTTCCCTCCCAGCCTTCGCTAAATCCATGCGGCAGCCCCCCCGCCTACGCGTGCACACACACGCAGGGCTGGCTCGGCTCGCCGCGGTGCCGAGGCGAGGAGGAGAGCCGAGGAGAGGCGAGGAAAGGCTAGGAGGCTCCCAGGCAGCTGCCCGGGATTTCCTGCCTCCGCCTGTGCCGCGGGAGGAGCCTGCCAGCGAGGACAGGACAAAGGCCACCGCGGCCGCAGGCCAGAGGCGACGTCTCTCGCCCCGCCAGTGTCCCGCGGAGAGGCTGCGCACGTACCGGATGCTGTCCCTGCCATCAGTCTGACTCCGCGTGACAGATGGGCCTATTCAGCTGCGGGATTTCTTTCATAACCTGCCTGATGCAGCCGAGACAAAGGTTTGCTGGAGGAAACCCGCTCTCAGCAAAAAAGTGCTGCTTCTGGCTGTGTGGGTGAAGGCCTCAAGGGTCCACAAAGCCCCCAAAAGCAGGGTTCAAACATAACCCCCAGATCGCAGTCCTGGTTGACGTGGCTCTGTCCCCACGTGGTGCAGGCTCATCTGTTGTCTAGTCCAGGCTCTATTGCAGCCTCATCTCTGAATCCAACTGCAAAGAGCAGCAGATGCATTCTTAATCTTACAGCAACCATTCAGGCTCTGAAGACGTTTCAGAATAAGGAAGTATCTGTGTGTTCATTAAGCAGATGAACCCAACCCAACAACAGCCCAGCACACCAAAAAGTTATTCAAATCTCACGTCTGGGTTCTGAACCTTTCTATAAAATATGCCTTCCAGCTTTTCTGTGCAGCCATAGAAACTGAACAGGAATTTATATTAAATAGACAAAAGCTCCTAATTTCATATAATCACACCATTCTGGAAAGCGGTGGGTTAATACCACAGCCTGTATAATGAAGTGACAATACCACAGCATGTATAATCAAGTGACAGGAGATGACAGCACTGGTGGTGCTGGAGGAACCTGTCCCTTGCCTCACGGGTTCCTGAGCAGCTTTCTGCTCACCAAGGGGAAGGACACAGGCTGCAGCCATACTCCTGCCTTGCTCTCAGCCAGAGCTCCTGCTGCTTCTCTGGGATCTGCCGGACTCCAGCAGTGACTCCACAGAGTGCCAGACCAGCAAGGCCTGCCCTGGTCACCTTGGGCCACAACCCAGGGCCTCCACCATGTACTCCAAGTCTGGCTGACACCAGGGTCTGTTATAAGGTACTGAGTCAGTATAAGGTCCAGTGGCCTGAAGTCTGGGAACAGCTGTGAGTGTGCAAATGAAAGAAGAGGGGAACCCCCCCAGTGTTTTATCTATACTGCCATCCTATAAGCTGATGGAGGGTGACATCAGAAGTCAAAGGCACAAAGTTCTAGAGGCTGATAAAAACAAATGGAGGAGAACTGGGAAACACTCCCAGAGTAGGAAAACCCCTGACATACAACAGCTGTCATACCACACGCATTAAACTCTTCTCCAAACCACCCTACTCTGACAGCAGCATCCTTAATTACACCCACTGAGTTTTGTTCCCAGTTGTTTCTGTGGGTAGCAGTCAAGCAGAAGGCCTGCACTAAGATCCAGGTGTGGCAGGAACTGCCACTGCTCAGAACACGTCCCTGTTTGGCAGCTCTGCCCTCCCTCTGCTGCATTTCTCCATTCCCCAGCGAGCTGACAGCCCTGTACTGGTCTCCTTGCTCAGTGGTAGGTCAGGCCATGTTCATGACACCTCTTCTTCCTCCTAGATTCACCTAATCCTTTCCAGGACTGGGGCACTCTCCCACCAGGGTCTTGGAATGGGCCCATGACTGAGGAGCAGTGACGGCACCACGCTGCCTGCACTGGGCAGCAAGAGCAATGGCTTGTGGCACACCCAAGCTGCATCCTGACCTTCCTAAGATAACAGGAGGTTTCACCAGTCCTTCCACACCAGAAACCACAATAGCTGCAAGCAAACCCTCTCCAACTCCCATGAATTCTCATGGCTTGGAAAACTCTTGTCTGAGTACCACAAGCCACATGGCCACCAACCACAAGAATCTTCCAAAGGCACATGGAGACATGCTGTGTCCCCACCAGCCCACTGCACCAAATCAGAACATTCTTTTGGGCCGGGATCACAGCTGAAGTGAACAACGATTTGGTTGGGACAAAACCACAGTGTTGTTCATGGCCCCAGGATCTGTGCTGACAGTGCAGAGAGGAACAAGGAACAACTGTCTCCTGAGTGCCTTGAGCTCTCACACATCACACATGCTCTTAGGACTGGCAGCCAGAGAGGAATTCCAGTCAGAAGGCCATGCCTGACAACTCAGAGAACAGATCACGAAAAGAAACAGAAGAGTAGGTCTTGGCTACAGAGATCATCTTAAGACTAAGTGGCCAATGCTATGGCTTTCAAAATGCTGAAGGACATTCAACTGGTCTCAGCATCTCCTGTCCCTCTTAGAGACAGGAGAGATGCTCATCTGGCATCCTCAGAGTCACCAAAGCATAAATGACAGACTCATTTGTGTCCCTCAGATGCGCCACATGACACACCCAGAGCTGTTGGCTCAGGCTGATCTGTCCAAACTTCCCAAAGACAGTCAAGCCAATCTTGTTTTGCCTCTGTCCTTTCTGATCACAATCCTCTTTTCAAACAGCCCTTGGGAAAATGCCCAGTGTAATTCCTGGCCTGCTCCTCTAACAAGAAATCTGATGTACACCATCCTTAAAAGAAGAAAAACAGAGGACATCTCATGAAGCAGGCAGCAGAGCCCAGCAGGGAAAAACATAGCACTTCCAAGACCTAGAGCAATCCAAAGTGTTTTCTTCCACTGGCACCTCTAAGCTCCTCTCCAGGCAGGTGCTTGCAGCAGCAGCTCGGGAGTCAAACTGGCTGCAGGATCCAGGTTTCTGAGTGTCAGAACAGACAACCCCAACCTGCCCAGCCCCAACCTGCCAAACAGTCAGCAAAGGCAACACAGACTTGGGGTGCACCAAGTCCTTCCCACCTCACAGACCAGCTCTTTGTCAAACTGTGACAGCGAGAAGTTCTCCACCTGCAGGGGAGCTGTTTCCTGGCAGGGGTGCTGTAGCTAAGGGACTGCAGTGCTCAGGCTCCATCCTTGGTGAACAACCAGGAGCATATCATGGAAGGAAAAATCTTCAGCCTGATCCAGACAGACGCTCTTGAGCAGCACAGAGCCAGGCAACAGGGTCCCACCGGGGATGCACCCAGCCAGCCTGGCCTGCATGGAAGAGTGGTGGAACTGCACATCCATGGCTTGGCAGTGTCACACAGTCACGTAATAACAGCATCTATGTTTCTTTCTCTGAAGCAACTGAGCTATTTTCAGTATTCCCCACAGAAGGGAAATTTTCTTTCTGGCTGTTTTCTAGGATGAAGGAAAGGGCAGTTCCAGAGAAGCTGTTTGCTCAAGCTGAACAGGAGCAGCAGCAGGCAGCAAACCCATTCCCAGCTTGGACCAGGGCAATGGAGGATGAGGAGCAGCCAATATCCTCCATGCAGGTGCATAGCTGGGAACCCCCAGGGCTCAGTTACCACCTTCTTCTCCTGCTGCCTCCTCTCCCACTATAATGAACATCAGTGCTGACTTCAGACAGATGAATCTCACGGGTATTGCAAGGTCTGAACTCAGCTGCTCCCTCACCAGCAGAGCTGCACACTCACCCTGAGGCTCCTGCTGACCTGATCCAAGGGGAAAAGCCTTGCTGATCGAAACTCTGATGAATAATTTAACTTTAAACTTGCAAGCAAGGCTCCATCTAAGTGGTTTCTGGGAGCACCAGAGCCCTGACTCTTTAGCCAGGTTTCATGCTGTGATGATCATGAAAAAGCAAGATATCAGACAAGAAATGCAGAAATCCCAAAGTGCAGGATTAATCCTCTGTATGTTCAGTGCCACAAGCATAATCTGCACAGCAGCCAGATCTCATGTTTTCTTTTACCTATCCCACAGGTCAAACTTTTAATTTCCGCTCAAGGATCACTGCTGCTTTGGCACATAATCCCTCCAGAAATGTATCAAATTCTATTTCAAAGGTATTTATGCTCCCTGCTTCCTCTTGAAGTGCCTCGTGCTTCCCAAGAAGCACTGTGTGACTCATGCCATGCCTCCACTTCCAGCTCTTAAAAAGGAGCGTCGACCGTAATTTGCCTCCTGCTTGTTTAAACTCGTGACTTGCTCTGGAGCGAGTTCACAGAGCTTCTCACACCCAGCCCCTCATTTAGGATAATCTGCACGATAGAACAAACTGGGCAGACGCGGAGCAGCCCGGATCTCTTCCAGCAGCCCCTCGGTCGCTGCCCGTTCCCGTCCGCGGGAGGAGCCGCGGTGCGCTACCGGAGCGCTCCGCGCGAGGGAGAAGCCGGCGCACGCACGGGCCGTGTCCGAGCGGGGAGAGCCCCGGCGGCTCCCCTGGCCAGGGCCGCACGGAAATCAACGTGCAGGGCAAACCTGCCACCCTGGCTGCTTCCTCCGATTTCGAACGTATTCCTTAGCACGGGACAGAGGTTTCCAAATTTAGCCTGCTAAGACATAAGGAAAAACCAGGTGGTGCAAGAAGGTCTGCGGCAGTCTCGGCACTACTGCTCATCTCTCCCTCCGATTCGCCCTCCAGCTCTGCAGCACAGATCAGACTTAAACAGATGCCCGGCCTCTCATCTCAAAGCTGCAGCTGGGAACACCAGGGAGAGGCAGAGCAGAGCCCTGCCAGCCCTGGGAAGCCAGGAACAACTGTTTGGGAGACAGGTACACATTCCTCTGGGGCACAGAAGCTGGCTGGGCTGAGAGCGGTTTGGTGGAAGAGGATGGAAAATAATGATGATTTATCCTCTGCAATGGGAAGGCACTGCTTCTTCCAACTCTCAGGTTCTCCATCCAAATGACAAGAATATTAGTTTTGGAAGTTCTTGGTGCATGTTAACATACATGAATAGGAAAAGGTTGGGACGGGATCCTACAGAAGGTGCAGTTTAAGTTACAGGTAGTGGTCCCAATCCTGCGATCCTTACTCACCGAGTAGTCCCTTTGCAATAGAGACGACTGCTCACGTGAGTAAGGGATGCAGGATCAGGCCTGTCTACCAAAGAGGCTGAATCCTGAACTGGAAAGGAGCATTGTGAGACACCTACACCTGGTCCAGCAGGAGCTAATCCAAGGGCATCCCAGGGGAAGACAGTCCAGGCTGGGGCACCACATCTGCAAACAGCACGCTGAGCACAGACCATGGACAACAAAGATGCTCCACTCAAGCAGAAATTCTCCTGATTCATTCCCAGCTCACCCATCTCCCAGGTCTGCAGGGAGATCTTAACCCTGCTGTCCTCCCAGCAGGTTCCCAAAAATCTTATTGGGAGAATGAAAGCCAACATCTTGGGAGAATTCCCAACCTCTGTCTTCCACCTACAATTAACATAGCTTTAGGAGTAGCTGATGCCCACAAGAGAGGAGAATAAGCCCATTCAGCTCACCAAATAATTTTTAATTCCATTAATTAAGGGGGAAAAGGCAGCTCTCTATAGCAACTTTCAGTTCTGGGAGGCACCCAAGGAGACAAAAGCTGGCCTCAGACTGTGTGAACAATAACCCCAAAAAGCTGTGCAGAATAGGAGGTAGAGGCACCTTCTACTTCCTAGGGGATCTCCTGCAGGTCCCCAATGAAGGACTCAGACACCCAGGCTCCAACCACACACCCTCCCTCCCCGCTGTCAACTGCCTCAGGTAACGTGAAGCAGAGTGCACCTTGAGACAGCAGAGGCACACTGGGACCTTCACCTTCCTTCCCACCCTCACCCCTGGGCTTGCAGTCCCAGCCCACCTGACTGAGATGAGCCTGCTGAGAGGGAGCCATGCACTCACCCTCCTCCCTTTGCACCAGCACAGCTCTGCCTTGCTCCACCTCCATCTCCACACAACACAGCTGTACCTGGCTGCGAAGTGCTGTCCCTCGGAGCCCAGCATGGGCCAGTGTTCCTGGAGAAAGCAGCTGTGTGCCTTCCAGTCTGCCCCAGCTCGCTGGGATGTGTGCTGGACCATCTGCTATCCCAGAGGGGTCCCCCAGGAGCCTGTTTCCCAGCCCCACTAGAAAAACAGTCTGCAAACGTCCCTGCCCACATCAGCCTGCCCAGGGCTGGGCCCTGTGTCAGGACTAGCATCTGTCTTTGCAGATGGATAATTAGATTCCCTTTCCATTTCCTTTCCCCTCCTGATGGTTTCTCTGGCTGGCAGTTCCCCCACAGCCCTGCACAATCCAGCAGCGTTAGTCAGAGGGAAATTTTGCTCCCTTCCTCCCCAGGATGTTGTTCTTGGTTCAATATGGACAGCAGAATGAACTGCATGATGATTTGAGTGCTTCATTGCAGTAGCATTTGTCCTTTTCAGCCTGGCAAACACAGGCTTTCCTCCCATAGCAGCCCCTTTTCCCCAGGTGACACAGAAATCACAGTGTGAATTCAATGAGTCTGATGTTGTTGGGAATTGGAAGCAATTAGCTAATTAGCAGGAATATGCAATCAGCTGGACTGGGGTTGCAGCACACCTCCATTTATGAGCAGTGGTGCCAAACACTCCTTTTGGGCAGGGCCTAAAGAAGCGTACCTGATTCTCAGCCATGGTGTGAGATGCTCTCAGAAAAAGATCATAACACCCTCCTGCAGGAAACCTGAGGAAGAGATGGAGCAATATTGAAATTGGGGTAATTTAACACAGAGCTGTATCTCAGAGGTCCCAGAGAAGGGGAGGATTGTGTGCCCAGATAAAGTATCCAAAGAGATCCTCACTGAGCATACAAGATTGTCTGTCCTCCCCTGCCACTAAGAAGTGGCTTTCTGGGAAGCAGTACTGATACCTCAAGCCCTAATGGTTGCACAGGCATCCCCAGGACCTGCAGAGATGCACAGACACATGAGTTCCACCTGACAGAGAGGCTTATCCTTCTGGGATCCACAACTTTCCCAGTTTCCCCCTCACAGGAGATGAATGGACTGAAGCTTTCAGAGACAATCTGTCAATTTTGTCCTCTTGTACCATGTGACATCCTCTCTCCATGGGCAATGTCCTGACTCCATGCAGAGCATGGAGCTTACAGCCCTCCAGTGCAAACCATCAAGACTTCCAGCAGCTCCACATCACTGCCTGGGTTTGGTAGCTTCTATTCTGCATGTGGCTGTAAAAACTTAACTGCTGCCTGCTTCATGCAAGGAGCTTTGAAACGCCTTTCAGAAGATTCTAGGAGCTTGCAGCTGACTCCCTCCCCTGTGATCCATGCCAGCCCACTGCTGGCTGCCCACCAAGAGCTAGATGCAGTGCTACCCAGCTGTGCCAGGCTCACAGGCCACGAGGCTGAAGCACTGCAGCCATGGAACATTCAGTGCCTCGCACCATTTGCAGCCTGGCTGGGCTTGCCAGGGCCTGGCACACACCTGTGCCCAAGCCGGATCACGGTGGCAGCGAGGTGCGGTGTCCCCAACGGGCATCACAGCCCTGGCTGCCCAAGGAGGTCCCCAGCACAGCTGTGGGACCACCCAGGCAGATACAGAGTCTGGCAGTTTGCTGCATGAATGAAGAAGAAAAGGTAAGGGCAGCAAGGCAGCTGGGGACCAGGATTTGCCTGTGGTTTTGCAGCAATCCAGCATTGACATTGGCTCCTTGTACCCTGCCATCGCAGACACCGAGGCTGTGCCTGGGGGGCAGCTGTCAGAATAATCAAAAACGGAGTCAAGAAATGCTTTCCAACACCTTTCTCTCCCCTTCTCAATCACCTACTTGCTCCAGCAAACACCAAGCCTGGTTACACCTTTGCTGCACAACTCACCGCTTCCCTGTGCCCTGCAGTGTGACTGGAGAGTCACATTTTATGTGATGATGGGAGAAAACTTCAAGTCACTGAACATCTAAATCAAACTGTGCTGTCAAAAGGAATTTAAATAAGTTTCTTCCAAGCTTAAGACTAATAGTCAGTAACTGCTGAATGTTGCTTCTCCTTATCAGGGAGATGTTGACCCTAGACTTCTGTTAAACTAAGACTAGTTAGTCTGAGTTTGTAGTGAAACAGAGCAAAGAACCTCAGATGAAGAAGTCTCTGGCTCAGAGTCTCAGCAGGGATTGTCAGGTTCCCCACGCCCGTCCATAATACAGGTGTGAATTGCAAGGTCTGGAGCCCACAGTAAGGACGGACCACACAGATCATTTACCAAGACTGGTGGATACTGACAGGTCTGCAGCACCCACATGAACGCCCTGCCTGAGGCTGCTGCAGGACATAGCACAGTTTGCCAGGCTAGGGGGCCAGCTCAGCAATCTTGGTGCTCTTGTGACAGGGGGGCAGTAACAGGCACCCCAGCACAGAGCCAGGAGCCCAGTACAGCCCACCAGCACAGCAGCCTTGTGTGCTTCAGTCCAGCCCCAGAGTTCATTAGCAGTTTTGCAGCAGTGAGAGATTCCTGCTAATCACTGAGATGGAGCCATCTGTTTCCATTTATGTGCTGGCTCACAGGAGCAGCTACACAGCAAAGGACTCTAGAGAGGGTTTGCTCTCCTGGGCACACAGGGAGTGAACAGCCAGCCAGTTGGGACAGAGGCTGAATTCACCCTCCACAGTGACCTAATACCTCCCTTCTGCAAAATGAACACCTGGGAGGCACTGCATCCCTCCCCCTTTGATTTTGTGACCAAGCTCCATCATTAATCCACCTACAGGCCACTTCCCTGAAGGCACAAAGAACTTGCTCCCGAGTGCAACTTACACCAGATTATTGCTCTGCACGGCCCCACAGCAGAGGAGGGGTTGACAAAGCTGTTTCCACATCTCTTGGCCTGCCCTCTTAGAGCCAGAAGGAATCTGCCACTGATAAGCCAGGATCCCTAAATTAACAGCCACAAGGCCCTGTTTTTTTTCTGTATCGGGGTCCTGCAGAAATCATGATATGCAAAGAAATCTTTACCCACACACATTTTCCACACATTCATTTTTATGTACATGCTGCTTGGGCAAACCATGTACCCAGTCCCACAAAAGAGCTGCTAGTGATGCCTGTGCAGCACAAAAGCATGGAGTGGGGATGAAAATGGCAGCAGGTACCATGGGAGAGTCTAGGCAGCTTCTAAAAAAGGCAGCAGGAAGAAAGGGATAAAAACTGGGGACACCCTTTGTGGAGAGGGCTACAGAAGTATTAGTCCTGTCTGGCAGTTGAACTTTGGGAGGACTTTGCCACCTTGCTTTACCAGTCACACCTGCTTGGGAGGGAAAACAGTATTCTTGCTCAACAGGAGGTTTCATACTATAAAACAGATTGCTTAATTCTTAACAGTTTGTGTTTGGAAGCTACCCTCTTCCTGTGTTTGCTACTTCCTCTCTGAGCACACATTTTTTTCAAAGCCAGAAGAGACATTATGCTCCTCTCAGCCTGCCCATGGGCCCTGCAATTCCCTTCAGAGATTCCTTCCATTTGGAAGATCTGGTGCCTGTGGTGGACTCACAAAAACAGCAGAGCGCAGTAGAACATATCCTAAGTTCTCCTTTCCTTCACAATAAAAACCTCCTAGTCTTGACTGGAGAGAGCAGAACTGAGAGAGCAACATCCTGTGATACTGCAGTAGTAGCAACTAGCTGGACAAAACTGCCACAAAACCAAAATCCTAAAACATCCTACACAGCTTCATAGAGGGATCCTTCCCAACATGATCTTGTCTTACTGCCCTGATCCCATCACCAACTTCTCTGCTCCATTGTGGTTTGGTTATCTCAGCTCCAACCATGCCCCTCTGCATAGGGCAGTTCTGGATCACTTGGCAGCCACCACCATGCTCAGTCCCACAACAACATGGCACTGATGCTGCAGACAGAGGTGGGAGAGCAGCCAGACCTCAGGTCCATTCTCAATAGCTGGAAAAGAGCATTCTCTAAAGTGTATCCTCCTGTAGCTCATGTGTCTGGTCTAACAGCCCGAGCACAGGAGCTTCCCTTGCTTCTCCAATCTGCCTTTGCTTTGCTGTCACATATCGTCAAGCTGTTCCACTCAGCCCTGCTCTGCTCAAATCTTCTCAGGAGATATTTCTCTTCAAAGCTCCAGATAGAGTGACATTGCCATCCTGGTCCATTACAGCCCTGTCCCAGCCACCCTGAGGCTGCTCTCAGGAGCTTGATACATTGCAGGGAGCACACACAGCTTCAGGCCACAGAGCACAGGGCTGCTGAACCTGAGAGGAGCCCTGCCTCCTGCAGCTCCCAGCCCACCGGGCAAAGCTGTGCTCAGGCAAGCAGATCTGCTGCCAAGACCTCCCCCAGCGAGGGAAGAGCCAATGACTCTGCCCTGAATCAGGGGAGGCCCTGAGCAGCACAGCAGGGCTGGGCACAGAGCCCTGAGTTACCATCCCAGCTCCAGAGCTGACAAACCTCCCAGCAGAGGCAGTGCCTGGTACAAAGCCTCTTCTGTTCCTGACACACGAGCCCGCTCCAGGCTGCTGCCAGGACACATCTTTATTGTGCCCTCCTGACTTCAGCAACAGGCAAGGCTTGGGGATAATGGTCCCTTTCTGGGATGCTGCTGGGGCTCACACACAGAGGCTGAAGATGCAAGGGGCTGCCAAGGTCCTGAGCCCTGCAGGCAGCCAGCCCTGGAACCGTGCATCCATCACCACTGACAGCAGCACAGACCTCTCCTGGGGCTCTGCTGACCCAAACTCCTCCTCAAAGACATGGCAGAGCTCCTCTGTAACCCAGCCAGCAGCAGTCACCTTCAGTGTCATGGGCACAGCTGTGGGATGCTGAGCAGAGAAGAAAAAAGGGGCATCTTTAACACAAAATACCTGTTTGTCTATGCATTTTGGGACTGTTTCATCACATACAGGCATGGAGACAATTCTGAGGCAGGAAAGAGTCTGCAAACTCTTGTCCCCACTGTGACATGGTCACAACAGGATTCATTTTCAGTCCCTGCTCCCAGTGCAACAGGGAAGAGGGGCAGGAAGGCTGGAGAAAGTCTCTTGCTAGATCCCATGAATGGTTAAACTCTCCCTATTTAGCAGTTGTGGGAGGGAAATTTATCTCCAAGCAAGAGTCTTGATGCTACCTGGGATAAGGCCAAGAGAAAAGCAAATTCTTCCAGTCAATTTATTCCCTTCCAATACTGCCTACCCAGCTACAGGGAGTTTCTGCAGCCACAGAGCCACAGAGACATGAGAAAAGACTGCTTTTATTTTCCCAGCCATAGCCTACCACAGCCCTGCATCTCTTCAGCTTGAGCTGGAGCCAGAAGACAACTAAGCTCAAGGGGAAGTGGCTGGACACCCCCACACAGCTTGTGAGACAGCACTTGGAAGCTATCCTTACTGAAAAACATGGACATTTACTGAAGTCCAGAGCTGCACCTGGCAGACCAGCTTCTGCATCCCGGATAGAGCTGTGTTTACTGGACCCCAGCAGAGTCCAAGGACTCCAGGCTCCAGCTGTGCAACAGAAAATCTTGGCCACCTCAAAATAGCAGACATCAAGTCAGTAGGAAGGGCCCTTTTCCATGTCAGGAAGCAGAATTATCTGGTAGTTTCTGCAAGTAGCATCTATGTCTCATGTGCTCCTCATCACTATCTGGACCAGAGCTGACACCCCAGCTGGCTCCCACCCCATGCTCCAGATCCTCCAATCTCCCAGCCTTGCACAGCTGTACACCACTGGGCAGGAGGCACAGGGCTCTCCTGGAGCCTCAGCCCCTTGCCTGCATCTTTCAAAGAGTACCATAAGCTCTGGCTGGGCCTCCAAACGCTGCTCCACCTCAGAGCTGGAGACAGATGAGGTCACCTCCAGTCTGAAATCACTTCCGTTCTCAAACTGCTCCCAAGACTGTGCCACAGATTAAAAAGAGTGGGATGGGTGGGGAGGGAAATCCAAACCAATGGAGCATGTTCCCCATTAAGAGCTCAACACTTAATTTATCTCTGCCTCCCAGTCGACTGCCATCCCAACCCTCCACCCTCCCTCCTTCCCCTGCAAGAACAAATCTGGCAGAAACTGCTTTGAATTAACAGCAGGGTATGGCACAAGCTGCACAGGACTACACTCAACCCCCAAATCCCCAAATCCAAACCCAAGCAGAGCAGTGGGGAAGAATCACAGCTTGGTGTTGTCAGATGAGCTCAGCCACACTGCTCTGCCTCATGCCAGCTCCAACTGCTGACCTCCAACTGCAGCACCCCAATTCTATCTCCCAACACACAGGACTGGAAATGGTTTGTACTGGGAATGCAGCACTGAGTACCAGCCCCACAACCCTGTGGTTTCTCCAGCACAGCTCCATTCTCCACTGCACAAGTGGCCACAGTGGCCAAGGTGAGAGCAGGATTCTCCCACCTGGATCAGACAGCACAAATGCCTGAGGAACCAGACTGAGAAAGGAAAATGAAAATTAAGGTCACCAGCATGGGGGAGTCATAAGGAAAAAAGCCTTGCAGTGGTCACACTTGGCCAGGAGAAACCAGACTGACAGTTCAGTGGCATTCTTTTAAAAGCACATTGACCACAGATGAATCAGTGCCTCATTGCTGGAAGCTCTAACCCGACTGCAGCACCCAGCGGTGCCTCAGGCAGGAACGGCCACTGCACATCCCTGTCATACACATACTCCCACACAGTCATGGGTCTTTCCCCTCACCCCAGACTTTGCTCAACACAGGAAGGCACCCAGGTTTTGTGGGTCTCTTCCAGAATTCCCAGTCTCACTGCAATGGCAGCCATTGGATGGGGCCATTCTGTCAGCAAATACAGCTGCTGTGATCCATACCCTGTTTGGAATCCAATGAGGCTCACTCACTCACTTCCTTCAAGCAGATGGAAGACTGAGTTGTGTGTGCTGCCAATCTTGTGATAGTTTCTTTGATCACACAACCTTGGAGCTGAAAAGCAGGAGAAGTACAGCATGACTGCATCTCCCAGAGAGCACTTGGTTCCTCAGTCTCTCTCCAGAGGCCAGCCCTGGACAACAACCAGCCAAAAGTGCAATGAAAGTGAGACCTTTTTTCCTTGTGGGCTTCAGACATTCTAGAAGCAGTGAACATCTGAGAAAGGAATCTCTCTCAACCCCTGGCACAGACCTGGGCTGCTCCTCTTCAGCATAGACTAGGAATAAATACACTGCAGAACAAAGAGGCTTCAGCAGATGAAGCAGCAGGCTGCTCCCACCTGGCTGCACTCCCACAATCTTCTTTCTGCCAGTTCTGGCTTCCCACCTGTAACTCAGTAAGATGCCAGCAGAAGTCATCAGCCCAGTGAGGACCTGATGGGGAAGTGACTGTCCAACAGACAGGCTGCCTTGGTGGGGAGATGAGGAACCACAGAGCTTCCACACAGCAGTGCCTGCGAGTTCCCAGTGGGAGAGCAATGAGTGGAGCAGGGAGTGCTTCACACCCTGAGAAACACCAACCACGACATGGAAGGAACAGGTCTGAAGTTGAACATTTGGGCTAAGGGGAAACCTGAGGTTCAAGTGCCTCTGGGAAGCTTAAGTTGTGGTGTGATTGACTCACAGGGGAGCACAGCCCTCACCACACATACTTCATCAAAGTGTGCTGTGTCTCCCTAAAAATCATGGCCTCCAGACAGAAATGCCTCTAGACAGAGCTGTTATATCCTGGGCTTCAGTTCCACCACCTCTGAGCACAGAGAATTTCACTGCAAACAACCACACCTGCACTGGCTGGGCCAGTGCTATCTGCTGAGCCCTTAAGGATCCAGTGCTGGGCGAGCACTGAAGAAAGGTCATGCTTTTCACCCTGCACCCAGACACCCTGGAGAGCTCCAAACCATGTTCTCTATTCCCTGCAAAAGATACCAACACTGCAAAAGATAAGAAATTATCTGCAAGAGCAAAGCCTGTGTGAGTTTTCCATGCTGTGATGAGTCTGGGTGAAGCAGAGACAGGCACGTGGGCTCATAAGGCCTCAGGCAGTGCACAGCCTGGCTCCTCAGCCCTGGATTTGTCATCCAGAGAGCAGACTGCAGTCAGCCCCACACTCCCAGGGAGCACATCCCTATGTCAGGGTGCAGAGCTGGAGCACAGGGGTGATCCCAGCTGCAGAGGGCCTGTGCTCAGCACACAAGACAACTGCCAGGCACACAGAGCAGTCAGAAAGCAGCACGGCCACTGTGATAAACAGTGACTATCCACTAGCCAGCTCCTGCCAGGGAGACACAGGAGGGGTTTAAGGAGAAGTCTGAAGGAAAATAAAGAGGACAACTTTCAAAAGGAGGTGGGATAGCTTAAGAGATTAATCTGCAATGGAACATCTCTGCTGAACAGATCCCTAAAATAGAAGCAGCATTGTAAAAGTTTCAGTTCCAATACAGAAACCAAAATGTTAAATGGGTCTGTCACTCCTGAGCACAGCCATGATCCTTTCACAGAGCTACAACTCTCACTGATTTTTTTTTGAGGCAAAGATGAAAGGGCCATTCAGAGCAGTCTGGAACATACCTCTTGCAGTATTTTCCTTCAGCAACCCCTTTCCTGGACCTAATCCATGGACCACAGCACATGAAAGGCAGCTGTAAGCCTGGCACCAGGTGTGTAAATGCCGAGGCAGCAGCAGCCTCCTCATGGGAGATGGTGAGAGCTCTTGCTACACAGCAGCAAGATCAGAGAGGAATGGGGGGGAACAGCAGTGACAAGGCTGCTCACCAGAGCCAAATTTATAAAAATACAGGAGGTATCTAGCTCCTCAGTTTCAAAGGAGTTAGGCACTTTCATCTGTGTTAAAAGAAGGCTGTCCCTTGGTTCCTATTATTGCAAATTGCCTAAAAAATTTGCCTTTTAAATAACTGCATTGTACAATGGCCTTTATGGGAATGCTCATGTTTCAGCCTATTGCCTTTCATCTCCACACCACCGACCCCGACCAGAGAAATGTGTCAGCTCCTTGGTTAATCCAGAATGTGCCAACAATTTCAGAGGCGCTGCAAGCAGGATCACTTCATTTGTGGCAGGAACAGCCCACATTCCTGGACTGGCACAGTGGGAAACTGCAAGGCTGTGGCTCAGGAGAGGCTCCACAGACACCATTGCCATGCAAAACACTCACTAACTGCCATCTTGCCACAAGGCCCCATTGAGCTTCATACTGGAACAAGAAGATCAGAGCTGCTGTGATTTTACAAAAAAAAACCCCACTGGGTTTACAACCTAACTGCAATTTTAGCAAATCTCACCACTGATAATTCAGTATAAAATACTGCAGCCAGACCAGGCAACCCAATTTGATGTGGAATACAAGTATTGTCCTGAGAAGGTCTCAGGGATGGTATTTTCATGACTGCCATTTTGCCTCTCTCCTCATCAAAAATTACAGCCTCACCCAGCTGGACTGCAGGAGACAGACACTAAAGTCATACCTCTTGCAGAAGGTTATTAAAAGACATTCAAAAGTGCATTCTCTACACCACCTAAAATCCTTTACACATTAAGATAACAATTTCTTCCCTTAAAAAACTGAGAGAGAAAGCAATCACAAAAGGTTAGTGTCCCATGCTGAATAACTACTGTCCTTGCATCAGGACCACAGCCCAACCATTGAACAAACAGGGTTCTCCATAATATCTGTTCTTTGCTGATAATATCCCTGTGACACTGGTCTTTGCTGCTATTTCAGTCTTGATTTCCACTGTATCCAGTCAGAATCATCAATATACTCTCTACTTGCGCTGTAGAAAAACCATTTTCAGCAGCTCAATAATAGAGTCCTGATTGTAAAGAACAGATAATGGAGGAATCCTCCCTCCTGAGAATTTTTCTGTAGTATTGTTGATTTCATGAATCTCTTTCTGGGCTCATCTGAAAATAACAAAAATGGTGAAGTACAGGAGATGTAAGATGAGAGATGCTAACATAGCAGGCACTGGAATAGCAGAGTTCACGAAGATGTCACCTTTGAGATGATTACATTGGATTTCTAGAAGTCAGAATGGAACCAGATTAAAAAGATATTAGAGAAGACAGAAAGTCATTTGACTGTAAATGCTGTGGCTGTTGGACACACAAGGGGCAGCAACACGCAATGTTAGAAAGAACTTGGAAGCAATGAAGTGGAAAAAATTGCATTTGCTAGGCTGCGTTTTCCTACAAGGCAACCCAAAGGAAATGGAAACAGCCGTGTAGGTAAGGCAGAGCAGCGAGGCAGGGTGGGGAATGCTCTGCTCAGTCCATGGGTTAGCAGAGAGCCAGACCCCCGTGCAATGTCAGCTCAAGTGACAGCCACAACAGGCCAAGAGTAATTTGTCACTCGCAGCCCTTTAACGAGAACTGGGTGCAAAATCAAATTAGATACCCACGAATAGCTCTTAGGGCATGCAGCACAGCGTGAAGTCAAAGCTTTATATGTTTTAGGAACCTAAAGATAACTATCTTCAAGCAAAGCCTGGAACCACCATCACATGCAAAGTGGGGAAGGGTTCTCCTGGGCTTCTAGCCTGGGCTCTGACTTGCCAGGCCAAACAACAATCCCTTGGGATGTATTTTCTCGGGTTCATTTTCTCGGATTTATTTTCTCAGATCTATTCTCTGTGTGGGTTCTCATCCCACTGCCCCTCGCAGGCTTTTCAGGCTCATTTATAAACCATTGCCTTGAAAATACAAAGCAAGACCTGCTTCCTCTTCTGAAGAAAACACATGCTGGCCTATTACTGCAGGATGCCAGCCAAGAGGTGGGTGGATGCCCTAATTATTTTATTTTTTAAAAAATAATGAAGAAAAATAGTTATTTGTCACAAAGGAAAATCCCTAATCAACTAAGGGACAAACTCTAGGTACCCAGTACACATGGATTCACTGGAGCCACAAGGAAGCTCAGCCCTCAAGCATACACAGGGTATGTGAGGAAATGAGAGCAGTGGTCTCATCCAGACATTTCCTGGATGTCCACAGCCATTAGTGTCATGATAAATGGGATCTAAGTCCTCCAAAATGCCCAATATGTGCTGTGAGCTCTAACTTGCAGGGACACATTTAAGTACCAAACACACCCAAGTGCAAGGTGCAGCACAGGAACAGAAGAAGCATCCACACATTTCACAAAGAAGCAGAAGATGGCTCATTAAGAGACATCAAACCAACAAGCCCCATGACATCCCTCATTAGCAACCCCATGCACACACTGCCCTGCTGCCACATGAGGGGCAGCTCCAATAACACCATCACTTGTTTACCAGGAGAACAATTCTGCTATTGCCTGACACCTGCCCATGACAGTGCGACCACGGGAGGAACAGGGAGATGTTCAGAGGACACTGGGCATTCAAAGGAGGCAGCAAAATGCCTGGCACTGGCTGGAACGTCTGAGCAGCTGCTGAGGACCAGAGCCACCACCTCAAACAGAAAGGCTTTCACTGACATTAATGAGAGCTGCTGCAAATAATGCCATCCCACAGCTCTGAGATGGCATGCAAGTGCATCGGGGACTGGCAGCTGAACAGAGCTGGTACTGAGGAACAGCAACGCTGGGCTCCATCCAGTTGCTTCTGGTTTACTCAAATTGCTGTGAGATCCAGTGCTGTGAACCTGGTGTGAACCAAGCCTCGTGGAGCAGGACAGATAAGGCTTATCCAGGTGACATGAGGACACATTCCTGCTGCACAGGGATGGCCATCAGGGTCCCAAGCAGGTCCATGTGGCACTACTGGGGCGTATGCAGCAAACAGGCCTCTAACTCACTGACCTCCAGGGGCCTGCCCTGAGCCTCTGAAGTGTCAGCCCCAGGGCTGTTGGCAGACCAGAGCTGATCCAGAGGGTCCCAGCCGCTCAGTGAATCTGAAGTGCTTCCCAAGCGTGTGCCTGGATTAACTGCACAGTAAAAGCATCAAGTTCTGCTAAATTACTATCCTCCCCAATATCAACTTCCCTCATAAATACATGTGCTGCCAAGGGCTCCTTTCAAGGGGAGGGGAGCTCTTTAAAGCAGCTGAACAGCACAGGTATAAACCTTGGGATGGGACACAAGCAGTTTCTCTTCTGCTTGCTACGGCTCCACTGCACTGCTCTAGCTGCATCACAGAAACCATCTCGGAGAGTCAGGACTGCAAGGACAATGGCCAGGAGACAGAGATCATCCCTGACAGCATCTCTCACTGTCCCAATGACACATTCCTGCTCATCTTGGCCCTGTGCAACCATGGCAAGGCTTTGCTGCAGACCAGCTGCATCTCTTGAATTAACTCCTGCTGCCTTGATTCAGCCCACTGCCTATAAAACAGGACAAATACCAGCTTCTGAAGGCTCTGATGCTTGTTCCATTACTGTCTGATCCCAGCTGGCACCAAACTCCCTAAGCAGCAGGAACCTCTGAGAATCTATAGAATCTTAAAAGCCATAAATCTCCCTGACATTTTTTACAGCAGGCCTTGGGCAGAGGGAAATTACTATTGGTCCAGATGGGCATTTCCAGGACTTCCTATTACTGGCAGAGACTCAGGATAACTTCAAACCAAAGAGAAAGCACAGCCAAGGGGACCGTGCATAGGGCAGGCAGATGCCTTTGTGACTCAATTTCACCTGAATATATAATTAATGTAGCATGTAATTTATTTGAAAATAAAAGTGCATGTAAGACTGCAGGATCTAAAGAGACTACTTGTGTGTACGTATCACAGCAAGAATGAGCTCAGTGCGTCAGGAAGGATTAAACTAGTTCCCACGCTGAGGAAACAGAGAGGAGACATTACAAAAAGCTGCAAGCAGAGTGACTTGCCTGGGAAGTAACCTTAAAAGTAATTGCAATACAAACTATAGCAGTAAAAGGCCTGGCTTGTGCTCTCATGTGTGTTCACACAGCTTCATGCACCAGAGGTCTGCAAGAAAAAATGACACGTAATCACTGGAGCCACATCTGTACTGCCATGGGCTTTGCCTCACAGAAAGCAGAAGGAAGATGTTAAGCCCTTGGAGCCTCTTTTCCCACAAGCTGAGTGGATCTCTTTCCCCTCCCTTGCTTCTGCACTGAGAACGTCCAGAGGTCAGTGGGATGGGCTCACTCCTCATGGCCAGTCTCCAGGAGCTAGCACTCATGATCCTGGGGTTTATTTGCTCAGCCTGCACTCTCAGCTCCAGTTTCCCTGCCAGGAGTCATTCTGAGAGAATGGCACCAACTGCCTCGGGAGGGGTCAGGCAGAGATGGGCCATCCCAGCTCCATGCACACACCCCGGACACACTGGATAACAAGCTGCAAGACAAACAGGGCACTCCCGAAGATCCCCGGAAGAGCAAAGGGCTGAGCCTCACAGAGCTCAGGTCTCCCCCTCCCTGGCACCGAGAGCTCACACAGCACAGGCAGGGCCCGGCAGCCGCTGCCCCTCCCTCCCCAGCAGGAGTCAGGGCAGGCAACTGTTCCTGCCATCAGCCACTGTGCACAGAAACAGCCCAGACTGAAGAGCTGAGTGAACAACTGGAGTTAACTTCTCTAAGGGCTTCCCACCTCTGACTGACTTACAACTACACTGGCTCACACCCCACAGAGCCCCAGGCTTGCATGAACCACAGCCCAAGATCCTCCAGTGCTACATTTCCAAGCACTAGCCCTGAGCCTCCCTCGGTCCTGGCTGCCATGGCACACACCAGGCTGGGGCAGGCCAATGGCTCCACAGCTGTATCCAGAGAGGTCTCTGCAATCCTGAGCATCCCTGCAGTGTCCTACCCTGCCCAGCACAGCTACATCCCTCTTCCAGAACTCAACTTCTCTTATTTCTTTTGACTTCAGGACTGGACCGTTGTACTCAAGCCAGAAACTAAACAATTCTCCTCCCCCTCTTGGCATTACACCCTTGCAGATGCTTGTGCAGGGTTTCACTTCCTCTTCAGCTCTTGGCCAACACTTAGCCAAGCTTGGCTCATTAGCAAAACAGTCCCTGCATCTTCTCAGCACACTCTCCCTTCCAGCCACCCCCAGAACTTGGCTGCTGTGATGCTGCTGGGTACCAGCCTTGCAGGCAGAGAGTGAGGGCTGAGGAAAGGGATAGCAGTCTAGAGCTGAATGTTAGCAGGTCATAACAGATTTCAATTAATGCACTGGAAATACAAAAGAGGAGGAATGAAGAATATCACCCTCTTCAGTCCTAAAACAAAGACAGCTCTTACTTAAGTCAGAAGCAACAGATCTGTTCCACTTTCTGCAGCCCAGCCCCTATGGTCAGCACTGCACATCCAAATCTTCCCTCTCAGTGTGCAGTGCTGCCTTCCCCTGTTCATGCTGAACAGTGTTTCTGGAAAGCCAAGTCATGGATGAACAGCAGCACACATACATACTGATGAGGAGCATATGTTCTGGCATCTGATCCCACCACCACACACAAATCCAGCTCCTGAACGCTTTTGTGGGAACAAGATGACTGCAAACCTCTTCACAGCTCCAGGGACAAATCTCTGGGAGAAAGGAATGTGTAACAGCAGACAAACTTTTTTTCCTGTGCTTCAAGGCTAACCACACTCTAGACATGCACATACACACACACAAAATCCAGCCCTTATGGGAATTATTCCAGTATGCTATGAAACAACTTCCATACACTTCACAAACATCTGAAGTCACACAAGTATTAGAGGTGCCCCACGTTTCTCTAATGAGTAGAGCATTACACTGTGTGGTTTCACTGTCACAGGGAAACCTCTGCCTTGGGCAAGAAGGGGACAAACACTTAGTGTTGGTCAGGAAAGAAAACCTACAGTAAGCAAAGAATGCGCCCTCCAGTTCATGCTCTGTTATCCAAGAAAAAAGGCAACACAGAGGCCACTTGAACTGGAAGAGGAATGGGAAAGGAATCCTCTCAACTTAGCCAAGAGGTATCTCAGCAAGAAGTACCTGAAGTACTAAGGATGGAGCTGAGATCCCCAGGCTTGGTTCCAGCACATATGAGCAGTAACTGCAGCATGGTTATAGGAGCCACCACTGTGGAGTGTCCCAAAACAGCTGGAGAAACCCCTTGGACTGAACATTTAAAACTAATTTGACAAAGCTCTTGAGAAATCCAGCCTGGCCTGGCACAGCGACCAAGCAGCTGGCTGAGATGGAATCTCCTCTGCATTTCCAAGATGTCCATTTCACTGGGTATTTAATGAACAGCACATTAGACTGAAACTGGGCAATATGACTTCTAGAAGACACTGAACTCCACCAGTTGTTTCCCTCTCTTGACTTGCCATTCCTCAACTTTTCCAGGGAACAGTCATAACACAAACCCCTTACATTTACTGCTAGAACCATCAAATGAAGAACAGCATCAGTATGAAGCCAGCAACCTTTTTGAGAGCATAATTGGTTGTAAGAGATTCCTTGATTTTGGAGACTAAAAGCACCCAGGGACTGTGTTTCTCCTTTGTTCAAATAGCAGCAACATTTTCCCCTCTGCAATTGCAAGCTTTTGCAAAGCCCCAGCAGTCTGGAGCCCAGCAGCTGAACAAGTGTCACCAGCATATCTTGGGGTTAAATGAAGGTTGTTCCTTCTCCCTTAATATCAGCAAGGATCAAGCCCTAACATCTGTTGAACTTACACATTTGGTTAACGTGCCTGGAACACGGGAACAGGCCTGTACAACTCTCACAAGTGCAGCAGAATTTTGGAGTTGTGAACAAGTAGTTGAGCAGGGAAATTGAAGTGACAAAAATCCTGTGCAGGAAGCACTTACTTCTCCTTTCCATAAACTGCAGATTAGTAGTTGCACCAAGAGGGCTCAACCTCTCCTCCGCCCTGCACTCACAACTGTTTCATCCATTTGGAGCCTAAATAATTGAAGAGAGACAGCAGCAGGAGACAGAATCTGTGCCCAGCTCTCCAGTGGTTCTGTTTCACCACAAAGTCCATGCACTCACCTCTTTTTAGAGCCCTTTTCCAAGCAGCCAAGCAGACAAAGAATGAAAAAAAAAAAAAAAGTCCAAGTGCCCAGGATGAACTTCCCTTCCCAGCATAGCACAGTCCATCTGTGACACAGGGCCTCCTGCAGCCAGGCTGTTTAGACAGATGCACAGCAGAAAGACAGGCAGGGCTGAACCTCCTGACCTGCTGCAGTCCCACCCGCTCCCAACACTGTTCTGAGTCCTGAGCCTCTGCCCGGCTCCGAGGGCAAGGGACCGATGCTGTCTTTTGAAATGGGCCAAAAAAAATGAATGAAACACACAAGGCTTTTCACAGAGAAGTAAAAGCTTCCACTCCTATGTAGCATCTGGCCAAGATACACTGGGACATCAGAAAAACAAGCAGGGATGTGCTGCTTTAAGAGTGTTTCCAGTATTAACCTCCAGATTCTGTGACTAATTTGCTACTCCCTTTCTGGCAGGCGCATCTTGGTAGCCAGGATGCATGACCAGGGTTGGAAAACACAGAGGTTGGAAGAGACATTAATGTGGGGAGTCAAAGAGAAACAGCCTCACCCAGGGCAAGCTATGACACAGTGAGAGACTATCCAGCTGTGGTGAAATATCCCATTAGACAGCTGCAAACATAATTTTACTTTCTCTGAGGGGGAAAAAAAAAGCCACCTCACCACAACCGCCCTGAATTGACACAGAGCAGGAACACAGATCCATACTGTTGCTCCCAATGATTCAAAGAATCACAATTATAAAATAATTGGTTTAATTCTGAGAAAATTAAAGAGTCAGTGGTAGTCTGTTCTCCTTCCAGATTCCATACTTTTCTGGACAAGCAAGAACGTTCCTCTAGCCACAAGACTACAAAAACTGTTATTGTAAGAAAAACATTCAGGTGAAAGACGGAAATGCCACAAAGGAACAGATCATGTACAAGTCCTCCAAGCTACTCCAGAAAAGACTTTGGGGAGATTCTGTAAAGACTTAGCTCTGCTTATGGTCTTTGTTGTACAGCTGCTGTACAAGAGAACCTACCACTCTGGTGGTACTTCTCATCATATGTTTCACAAAACTCAGTTAATCAATTAACCCCACATAGGTATCTACATAGAAACCGAGGGCCACATTAGGTCATATTCAACCAGCTCAAGGCAAGCACAAGGAATCACCCCCTTTCTCTCCTCTTAATCTGCTCTTGGTCATCAGGAGCTGCCTGCACTGAGTTGTCCTCAGTGTGCTGGGCAGTATCTACAACTACCCTAGGTGTCTCAGCTCTATGCAGAGTGCAGTCTTTCAGGAGATACACTTACCTGCAGCCCATCTGGGCTTACTTCTCCATAAGCACAGTAGAGAAAAGGAGAAGGCAGTTCAGCACACATTAGCAGGGAACTGGGGGATTTCCACCAGCCAGTGCTCTCTGGTAGGCAAGGCTGGGGTTGAAAGTTGACCTTAAAAATTATGCTCTGTGTTGGCACAGTTGCTATTTTAGATAGAAGACATCTCTGCTGTTGCAATATCTGCTGTTCCAGGAACGATAGAAATCTCTGCTCCATTTTTCATAAGAGAAAACCAAAGGAGTCTGAACCTAAGTTTTTAACATATGAAACTCAGATTCTCAAAAACTGAAACATAAGGGCAATGAATTCAGTTTTCAATGTCTCGTACTGAAGTCACTCCTCCAATCAGACTACTTTTTACCCAGCATCTTCTCTATACACATGTATTTTTACTGACAAGCAGACCACTTAAAAATAAGTTCAAATAGAAAAAAAAGATTAAACTGAATGCAAAAGGCACAGCCCTGTAATTTCAAACCCACTGAAAGAACTGGATCCACCAGATAGTCTCTGCTCCCACACCCAAACAACTTTGCAAGTTGATGGGGTGGGGAGAGATCAACTTGGGAAGGAGAGGTTCCCATCCTCCTGATTTAAAAAGAAACAATGACTTCAAAGAACATGAGAGACATGAACCTGAATGGGCAGGAGCCAGCTTCAGAGACACAGCAAGGTAACTCCCCAAACACACACACGCCAACAACACAAGCTAGGAGGCATGTTCTGCAGGAGTGTGCCAGGAGACTCCAGTTTAACCAGGTACTTGCAAGGTGTCACCTTTACTCCTCCCACAGCAACATCTCTGGCTTTGGCAGAGCATCCATCTGCTGTACTTGCCTGTCAAATTCTTGATAAATTGCTGGGTTTCCCTACATGGGGCCTACTCCTCTGCACATGTGACATTAGTTATTGCTTCATTTCCTACCCAGCTCCACCATGAGAATCTCTCTTTGTGATCCAGGGGTAAATAAATTGCTAGGAAAGAAACCATCCCTCTCCAAGAGGTGCTGAACTGAGGTATAATAAAACTGAGGTGTTTGGTGTCACCAGGCAACCTGCCATAGAGCTCCACACCAGCCCAAGCTCTTAAACCACAACCCTTCCCCTGGGAATGCTGGATGCTCTGCACACAGAGACCAGGATGAAACCTCCACTGACTTCAGTAATTAAGAGGTCATTCCTTGGAAATCAGAGAGGTGGAGAATCTACCGTTATTTTTTCCTGATGAATAGGAGTAATTAGGAGTCCAATCTGCAAATCAGAGTACCCTGAACCCAGACAATGCATCAGCCCTGACCATGCTGTGAGGGAGGATGAACACACATTCTCTGACACCACATTGTTCCATTCTATGGACTCGGTAAATCATGAATATTATTAAGACTTCACTAAAGGCAACCCTACTTACATGCACTCTATTGTACTGCCGTCTAAGAAGCTCCCTTCATTTCCAAAATATTCATTTAAAAACAGCTTTTATAATATTTTTTAATCAATTCAGACAAGAACTATAGCTTTAGTAAATCCTTTCAATTGTTATCTGCTGTCAGATGCAAGAAGATTGGAAAAAAGTGGCACAGGTAGAAAAATCCCGCTCTTAAAAAATGCTAAATAAAAATCATTTATGCTTTTGCGTATTCAGTTTAATTTTAACAGATTGCTTTGTGTTCACAGCTTGGCTTCCCCTTTCCATCCACAAGTAACAGGCCTGGCCCAAATCCATAATGAACTGTGCTCTGTCATGCAGGAGCCACTCTACACTCAGCGTAAGACACGCAGATACACACACACCTCCTCCACACTGGAAGAAAGCTCTCCTCTGCCCAGCAGAAACTGCACTGGCCTGCACACTTTGGGATATAGACTCCAGCCCACTTTTGCCTATGCAGTGTGACAAGAGCCTTCAGGAGTTATGATAATATCTACAACAGACTCCTCTGATCTCTACCTCACTTCTTCCCCTAGGGAATGCACAGAAAGGAGCCTTATACATAAGCCGCTTCCCTCTTCATTTAAAAACATGAACTGTAGAATAGCATGGTTTGGGGGGGATGTCACAAAGCTTCTCCCCACTTCACAGCTTGCACTAGATGTTCCACAGTGTCAGAACACATTCTGGATTGCTTTAATCCAGAAATAAACCAAGAATTAACTGCAATATTCACAAATAACTACAAAATACTAGCAAAATTTCAAGCACCTTGGGAAAAATGCATCTGGTGATCCAATTATCCTATTACCCCTAGATTTACTTTGTTCTTCTCATCACTGCGATCAGCAGCTCACAAAATGCACAGTGCCAAGTCTGCATTATATAGGGAAACACTATCTCTTGCCATGGCTAGGTGAATACCCAAGCTGCTCCAAAGCTAGTTTGCTTTTCTGTGGCCCAAAAAGGCTGTGCAGTACTAGGGTCTTAGCAAGCAAGGTGTTTGCTTCATACAGAATTGGAGCCTCAGAGAAAGACTGGACTCAAAAGCAGCTGTAAGCCAGGCTGGGAATGGGTGAGATTCTTCCCATGCACTGCTCTGCTGCGTTAACCATCATCTCCATCCCCACCCTCATGAGACAGAAAGGCTCTTTCCTTTACAGCAGACTTCCCTATATCATGATGATGGGTACTGAGGAACACACAGGACCCTGATAACCCCTTACCTAAACATTCAAGCTCTGCAGAGGAAGATTCCTCTTCTTTTCAAACATTCTAAATCCCTCCAAATGCCAAACGAACAACAAAAAAAACCTGTCCATGTCATCTGATTGCATCACCCCTCCTCTCTCTCCAGGACTCAAAGGCACGTCTCCAAATAGCTATTAGCTTTGCAAAGCAAAACAGATGTTTCCTAACACCCAAATCCTGGCCGCCTGCGAGGTGCCGATCGGCTGCAGCACCAAGGAGCGGCAGGACCGGGGCCGTGTCTGCGCATCTGTGCTGCGGAGGGGAGAGGGATGCGAGACGTGCTCCCAATACCCAAACGCTTCTGCCAGCCCCGCGCTGCCTTTCTCCATCCGAACCCGCTCGACACACCCAAAGGCAGCGACAAAAAAGAAACCCAAGCCAAAACCCGGGGGGATGCGGCAGGCAAAGCGCCTATTTCCCGGATGAATGCGGCCAAGCGGCCGCTGCACCCAGGTAGCTGCCGCATCCCCGCGGAGAGCCGAGCCCGGCGGGAGCTCACCTACCTGCTTCTCCTCTGCGGGGCGGCGCGGCCAGGGCGGGATGCCCGCGGGGGGGACCGGCAGCGGGGAGAGAAAAGGAGACACAGTGAGGCGAGGGGGACGCGCCGGGCCGCGGGGCGGAGCGGCCGCGCGTCCCCGCCGCCTCACCTGGGTTGACCAGCTTGCTCTTGTACCGCATGCCCGTGCTCATGGTGCCTCCCCGGAGCGACAGCCGTGCCCGTGCGTGCGAGGGTGGGTGGGGGACTGAGGGAGTGCGAGCGGCGGGGCCGCCCCGCGCCGCCGCCGAGGGGCCGGGGCCGCCCGGGGCCGCCAATCCCGGGAGCCGAGCCCGCCCCGGGCCCGCCCCCGCCGGGTGACAGCCGGGCCGGGGGCTGCCGGAGCCGCCGGCCGCAGCACCGGAGCGATCGCCCCCTCCAGCCCCGCCACGAGCCAGCGGCTGGCGAGCACAGCCCCGGGCCGGGCTGATGGGCAGGAATAACCCCCGCAGCCGCCCGGAGCCGGGCAGGCTACACCTCCCTGAAGGTTTAAACACTATAAAAGGCAGCACTCCCTGCTCACGAAGAGAAACACAGCGCCGAGGAGGAGGAATACAATATTAAAAAAAAAAATACAAAACCCAAACACAAATGGAATAAATAGGAAATGTGTTTCCAGATTTAACATCTCAAAATACAGTGGGAAGTCCTGAATCATACTGCAACCATGCTGCGTGAAGTAGGAATGTGTGCTCTGTTTCCATTAAAAAATTTTAAAGAGGTTATATGGGAAGTTATTTTAGGTAAAAGCTGTCAGCATAACTCTTTAAGGCAAGGCAAGAGAGAACTTAAATGAAAACCAGCAGTTGCACGACAACCCATGACAACAACAACTCATAGAAAACTCAACAGCAGAGAAGAAAAGAGACTGGGATGTGAAGACTAAGCACACCCAGATCCTTCCCCTGACTTCCATGGCTGCAGGGAGGGGTCATGTCTTCACCATATCAAGGACAGGCAAACCATCAGACCTGAAACTCTTCAGAATACAGGACAGGATAAGCTTGGCAGGGTGATGGCTGCGTAACTGAAAGGCACTGCCCTGCCTGGGAACAAATGTGACACTGATGCCACAATACCAACTGTTCAAATCCTTGTCATCACAGCATTTATCTTGGCATTTCTTCCACCTTCTCATTCAGAACATCCCTCATAACAAAACAAGGAGACATTTCCAAGGCCTGGCAATCCGAGGCACATACATTTTAAAACCACATTAGCTCACCCTAAGCTCACTTTTAGCCATTGATTCAAAGCATCAGAAAAAAATGAATCAGATAATTGTCAGCAAAT
This sequence comes from Fringilla coelebs, assembly GCF_963513975.1. Lineage (NCBI taxonomy): Eukaryota > Metazoa > Chordata > Aves > Passeriformes > Fringillidae > Fringilla > Fringilla coelebs. Next base: position 7,877,486 of record NC_140043.1, on the reverse strand, counting down.
TTCCTTGTTTTTAAGTGCTAGAAAGCCCCAGCCCATCAGAGACACTGCACAATTAAAGGCACCAACGAGCCAATCAGCCTTTCATGAGTTGTTTTACAGTCTGCCACAATGTTTTAAAACTAATGAAGACTGAAAGGACTGCTGTCAAACGCTCTTTGATCCTGCTGAACAGTCATTTAAAAAGTTACATGTGGGCACTTTGTCCTAGTGCTGGAAAGTCCGTCTGGAGAAGGCCAGGATGAAATTCAGAGAAAGGGACTTGTCTTGCAAGGCCCTGGTACTGCCAACACCTATGGGAGCTGAAATGCAAAGTCAGAAAGCAGGCTCTAGCCAGAGTCCTCTGTCCAGAGAGCTCCACAGTACAAAGACTTGGCTTAACAACTATATATTCCCCAGTAAGCTGTTAAGTATTTTAACAAAACCAAGTTCAAATGCAACTGAAAACTAACATCAGTCAAGATCAAAGAAGTGGTAGAAAGCATAAAAAAATAAAACTACATTGAAAGGAAAATACTCACATATGGAATCAGCAGCTCTACAAGCCCTTCTTGGGCAATTATTAAAATAGATCTCAAACTTTGAGCCAAAATGCTCCATCTGGAATCCACAAACCCAAAGAAAGCACAGACTATCAATCAGTACTCAGTAGCACCAAGTAAAAAGCTTTTCCCTAAGGCTTCCTACACAAGACCTGTGACAGTGACTTTAGGTGCCTTGCTTTAGAGAGAAAAAACTCCTCTGTTTTTAATAAAATCAAAGACTAGATGCTTTTGAGAGTCTACTTCCCCATTGTCCTAGCTGGCTTTGAAAGGCAAAGCTTTCATGCCACCTTTGCTCAGAGAGCTAATCTAGCTTGTAACTAAGGTCTCCAACTGAAGTCTGGGTTTCTCAGGAGGGGTGTGGCTGTCCTGACTTTCAAAAGCACAAATGGACAGAACATAATTAAGAGGGTTGCAAAATATGATGCAAAATCCCAGAAGAAAAACAAGAAATGTGCAAACGACAGCAAACAAATTATGAGAAAAAGTTCGCCATTAAATCTCTCACCTTGGCCCTCTGGACAGACATGGTTAAATTCAAATCTTCATAAAAATGGCAGAAAATTTGTGTGAATGCAAATCTGTCACTCCATTTCTTCTTTCAACTTTGTTACAGCAGCCACTGAAGTAACAAGGTAACATCCATTTTATGCAGTTCAACTCCAGGCAAGCCAAATATGCATCCCAGTAATGCCAATCATTTGTGAATCCTATCCTGATTAAACACTCATTGCTAGACAGCAAAATTAGGGGTAATCATTACATGAAAGACACCCCAATTTAGTACAGAAGACAAAGTGTCTCAATCCCATATTTGGAAAGTAATTTACACTTGTGCATATATAAAACACACAAGACTACAAAAGCATGCAGAATAGAGCTATAACTCAGCAATGACATAAAGGAAATAACAACATTCATGAACTTATAAAGTCAGGTGTGTGATCAGATTTTCCAAGATATTCATCCACCTAAAGACATCCGTAGATGCTTAATGAACTTTGAAAAAAAAATAGATGTGAAGCTTTGCTACCTAACTTATAGGTAAAACACTTTTAAAGTTGTTTTGAAATGAAATCAATGCAGTTTCCAGGTATACAGAGTTTAGAAAACACCTCCATACTCCAGGGTAAACATCCCAACTCCTTTGAATATGCACTGCGCAAAATGCCATTACAGTATTTCATACATTAGCTTGAAAAGGCAAAATAAAACAAGAAAAACCATCCCAAAAAGAAAATCAATGTTTTCCACATTCATACAATTTATTACAAAACTTCAAAGTAGTGCTATGGTATATATAAAAAATCAGGACATGCCATCGCTCAGCTGACAGATAGAAATGCCTGTGACAAATTTTTGCCAACAATTCTTGAGACCTGAAGCCAAACCTCCAGAGGCATCCACACAAGTTGTTGGTGTGTGGAGTGTTTATGGTGTGTTAAGGCACGGCGATTTAGAAAAGTCAGCTTTTCCCAATCACTGGTGACTCATCAGCGTTTCGTCCATTTTCTCATACATTACACAAATGCAAATCACCAGAGATGAAGCTTCAAAAGCAACAAAAGCACAGAGGAAATTCTGAAAAACTGATACGATACATAATAACCTAAAATGGCAAGTGAAAGTTATAATACTGTGCAAACACACGTACATTTACCGTAAACAGGCCACAAAGTCTTAGTATTAACCACAAAACTGTTCAGAACAACCTAGCAGATAAATGATTAATTCTTTATACCCACCACAATGACAAGTCCAAACAGTGTACTACTCTTGGCAGTTTCTGAATAAAAAGGTACAGGAAGGATAATAAAACCACATTGGTAAGTATGAAGACAGTGTTATGAAAGGAATCAAAAAAGATACACTATAAGTTGAATAACAATGATTATATAAAACAAGCAGGTTTACAACACGATCTTCAGACTTTGTGTTTTAATGCAGGTCTTGGTCTGTGGCATCCAGCTTTTGCATTTGACCGTTACCACTCGGGCAAAGAAAAGAGAGCACCCATCCACTTAGAGAACCGTATGCTGCTGGGAACAAAAGTGGAAAACAGAGCATTAGAAAGGACAAACTCTTGGCACTGTCAGAGCACTGGGGGCTGTTGGAGCCCCTCTGAGCAAAGCAGCCTAATCCAGGGAATGGGGAGTTCCTGCAGCACAGGCACCTGCATTGCAACTAGATCAGCTGAGCGGTTTGGTCCCAAATATTTATCACAAATGTCCAATAAGAGCTTCTAAATGAGAACTTATTTTTAGCTACATAACTTCTTAGGCACCCACACCCCCCTCCAGCTTGCAAGAACATGAGGAGAGCGTTACAGCTCCTCTCAACAGTCCTGCACACAGCACATCGACCTTGGCCTGCTCTGTGAAGCATTATTGCTGCTGAGGGAAACAAAGCACTCAGCTGAACAGGGCAGGCAGTAGGCAGCAAGCTCAACATCATGCTCCAACATGGCTAAGGTGAAGCAGGAAAGCAGACATTTTTTCAAGCATTCATACAGCAGGGTTCCTGTGGCTGGGAAAAAAAAAAAAAAAAAAAAAAGGGATACTGGTCTGTAATTTCAAAAATAACTATCAGTTTTGGATATTCCTACAGTTACTTGCCAGTCAAAAAGGCTGCTACAACGGAAGCAGAATCTCAGCTGTCTCTGAAAGTTGGATCCTGCTTAAGAAGTTGTGTCAGATTTTGAACTCAGGGGATACACCTCAAATTCTCCAGTCCCAAAAACCCTCATTCCTGACAGAAAAAGTTAGTTTAATCTAAATGCTCATCTGGATGGAGAAAATAGAAATATCCTAGAAAACACTACTGTGTTTCTTTGCCAACTTACTCGTAAAATACACTGTAACACTCATCCAGACTAGAGTGGGGATAAAGAGCAAGGGGCTTTGCTCTTTGCCCTTCTCACTGTGGGAGTTCTCTCAATACACAATGCCTTCTCATTTTAAGGAGCCCATCACTTCTAATAACAACTAAACAAGCAAGGTAGCAATAAGGCTTTAAAGCCAGAGTCCATAAATTGCTAAGCAAATTCAATACTCAAAATCAAACTCAACCTGTTGTGCTACACTGCGACTTCGAGTTTGAAAGAGAAACTTGGTTTCTGCCATTGCCTGTCCAACTCTAATCTGTTACAGAAGATACCTCAAGAAGAAACTGTAACTCATGTTTCAGACTCACAAAAAGACTGGAATTCCCAATAAACATGAAGGCTTGGGTTCTAAGCACAGCTGTGCATTGATGTTAGCAGCATTAGCTACACAATACCTACATTTTACAGGCTCATGGAACACACTTGAGCAAAATATGTTTGTGTAATTTTAACATGGATTCATTTCACTGCTCTTTCTTCCTCATCTCCTTGTAAGGCAATATTTTATGATACAATTAGGTTGATACTATTCTTGACAAGTTTGACCTCCAGCTTTACTGGACCAACATTACAGTCCCCCACGCTCATTTCACCAACACAGAGTTAACAAATGCCTCCATCTGCAATGTGAGCTCATACCACCATTGAACAAAGGATATTTCTCCAGTGGGCCATTAAAACAAAACTCTCTCAGTAAGCAGCATAACTAGCAAGTACTACATACACCTGCACCCTGATCCACTGGTCACACAGCTCAGAATCCTGTGTTTGTGAAGATTTTGAACACTTTGTAAAGGAAATGGGTTTGTCTCCCCCTCAGCTCTACCAAGAACACCACTACAACACAGGGTGACTTGGCAACTCTGTGTTCACTTCTGAACTCCAAATGAGAGAAATTTTCTTGATAAGCAGCTACATTTTCTCACTCACCTCAATTGTTTTCCTTCAAATATCACCCATTTTATGATAACTACAGCCCTTTGAGTGTCCCATCATCAGCAAGAACTTTGAGAAATGGCATCTTTCCAAAAGGCAGAGGAGTACTGGATGACACCAGTGCTCTGCTGTAGGTTTTGACTCATTTTGTCACCACACCCCAAACATTTTGGTTTTCTGGTGTTTCAGTCACCCTCTGCTGACTTTGCTGCTTGGAGTTTGTTCCCTTTCCTTTGCTACTCTGTAGCAAGACCTCAGGCTTCCCCACAGCAAACATCATCAGCCCAGTTCACAGTAAATTACAAAACTGGACCTTAAACTGATTACCACTGCTCATCAGTTAAATATGTCAACAGGGGTGATAACCACAGAGTCACATCTACATATCAGGATCCAAGCTTCAAAACTATAAGAAATGTTCCTCTCCTTCTTTAGGGAAGAGTGGCCCTGACACATTTTCAGGTTCCCCACGTTGCCTTACAATTTCCAACAGAAGTCTGCTCTCTAAAGGTCAAAACACTTGTGTCAGCCCATCAGTGCAGGGCTTGCTGACTTCTCCCCAGTCAGAGGAGCTGAGGAGAGCTGGACACTGATAGCACTCTCCTGGTCTAGTTTCTAGCCAGAGAAACACCCACTGGCAGTGCCAGGCAGTCACTGCAAATACTACAAATATGCCCAAACTTCACATTCTCTGGGCTCTCAATTTCAGCTGCCAAAAAAACCACAACATCATCTCTACTTCCTCAAATGACATTTCTCATCAGATCAATTCAGCATGCAGCAGCATCATTTTAGAAGGCTGGTTGCTATGACAGTGCTTTGTGTTGTTCTCTTAAATGATGTCAATTCATTGGGAGAAAGAAGGAGCTGTTTGGTGTCTTTAGCACTGTTCTTATCAAGAACCAGAACAGTGTTAATGTGCTCAGGAGGCTTTAAAATACTTGTGGAAATCACAAATTATACTAATAGAATTTTCAACATCCTACAGATATTTTAAGTGCAAGATGCTTGGGTTTCTTTTTTGACTGAACATATTTTCCTAACTATAACTACATTTCCAGATGGCTGTATTAGCATTCCACAGCCTGGCTTCTGTTACTGATTTGTCCCAGTATGATCTTGAAACTGAGTGAAGACAGACAAATCAGATTTGTAAGAATAACAAGAGGAAAACAGATTGCAAAGAGATACACTTTGAGAAGCAGGGGAGGAAAGGGAAGAAACATCCACCAATAACAATTTCACTTGGTACAATTATTCCTGCTTTTCATAATAATTGCTCATCTGAGATGGACAAATTCAGAAACTAGTAAATATGCTATTGGAGTTACTATAGGCTTATTTCGAAAGCATTTCATATTTGAGCACAAAAATGAAACTAAATGTGTTTTAGGTTTTGCTACCTCATTCCACCTTCCACCTTTCTCTTCAATCCTTCATGTCAACTGTCAAATATAAGAACCAATAAGCTCCTACACTTCATAGCAGTGTCTTGTGTTTCACAAGAAAAAACAAATCTGAGAAAGATTAGCAAGGGGAGTATATCAAAAGTCAGGGTAAAAAAATTGTTACTGCTTATTCTAAGAATATTCTGGTGTCTAGCTGTGCTCTCATTGCTGCTCCAGCTGCACTAGTTGCACACAGAAGCTATTAAATGCTTAGAGGAAAGAGACAAAAGTGTAGGTCAACACACCTTTGTCAGGGCTACACTCAAAAGATCCCAATCACCACAATCTGTTCCCACAGGCTTTTGTCAGAAACTGCAGTTGGAAACAGGAATGACCAGTGTGCCAAAATCATCTTCCTTTCCTACCTCTAACCCAGTCTTCACCAGCATTCATCTTCATTCCCTTTCAGGATTCTACTTCTCCACAGCAAGAAATCTGTCTGCCCTCTTTGGAAACTTTGAATGTATTCCCTGTGTTTAATCTTTGCCTTTGTCACTCCCCTATTCTCTTACCCAGCCCTTGAAACTAAAGGAAACTGTTTGAAGTGAATTCTCCCTTTGCTCTTTCCATAAAACCTTTAAAGATGGCCCTATTCAAAAGGGATCAGGCAAACCAGATCTTCCAGTCATCCCATCTGTGTAGCACTTTCTGGTAACACAGACTTGTCAGTCATTTTGGCAAGAATTTGGGTTTAGCACTTTTTAATCATTATGCAATACTCCTCCTAGAAAACCCCAAAGCATTCAGCAATCTCCTCCCCACTCCAAAATACACCTGAAATTAGAAGTGGGTATTTCACATATTTGGATATTAACACATTTCATTACCCTATTGTTTATTCTCCAGCTCTTACCTATGAAGGTCTTCATACCATACCACACCCCACTTTTCCCAAAATACCTGAAAACTGTGCTTTATGTAGGGGAAAGGATTTTAAGGGACTTTTGAAGAAAACATAAAAAATAGGTATGTATCCAAAATAAAGAGAGTGAAAATATTAATTTTTACATAAACTCTCTGTTTATAAACTCACATATTTTTCTCAGCACGAAGTAAGGGTGCAAAAGAGCAATGGGAGGAGAGACTGTGCTTTCAGCAGAACAGGTGATCCTTTAAAATTCTTGTAAAACTAGACCCTGAGAGATGTTCAAGATAAACTGCGATAGAACAAAAAGATTAATACCAACTACATTTAAATTTGTTGGCAGTTTGGCTCTGTTAACCACTGTGTTAATTAAAAGTTTCCTGGTTTCTCTAGAAATAGTGATTTCAATAAAACACAGCAAATCATTCTGATGGGAATGGTGGAGGTTGAACTCATCACACCTCCTAAGTTGCAAAGTCAGTTCACATGCATGAGAGAAACTTCCCCAAGGCTAAGCTCTGGATGAGGATTCCCTTCCACATGCTGCCAGGATCATACAGCAACACCCTGCTTTAGGAGGACTGCATCTCCAGTTCTGACTGCATCCTGGCCAACAAATTACTCTTAAAAAAAAAAAAAAAATCAATCACTCTCTCTCTCAAGGGTTACAAAACCAGAAGTTCCAATGTCTTTCCTAAAAGCAATCTGTCAAACATGATTACCACAGCAACTGCAGAAATGTAGCTTAGTAAATTCCAAAGTAACAGCAGGACCTCCATGTATGAGGATCTCATTCAAATCCCTCTCAGAATCATCCATACTCAAGTATTTCAGCCCAATTAACTTCACCTCAAGATTTAGTTCAAATCACAACAAGATCATGGGAACACTCAGTTAAATCTGCAAAGTCTGCTTAACATGCAGAGTGGTCCAAGCTGCACTCCAGATTAGCAGAGTGAGGTATCTACAGAAGAACATTTCCCTAGGACAGACATAAGCATGCCCAGAACTCTGTTTACTTAAGTAGCCATGGCTGCAAATTCAGCCTGGGACAAATCATGCTCCAGTTCCTTTTTATAAAGACCATATCCAGTACTGCCAGAAGCTGTGACACACAGGGGATCTGGGGCCATTTCTGGCTAACCATTAATGGGAATACTACATCCCATCAGCCCTCAGATACTGATTTCACAGCAAAGCCAGCACCTAGGAACTGAGCAAAGAACTCTGAACGTATTTGTAACCCTTGCCATCCTCAGCCCTGCCAACAACAGCTGTGGACAAGTGTAGATTCATGGTGTCTTTTTCTTAATGAGTATCAGTTTGAAGGTGTCATGTGATTAAACATGATTTCTAAATCCTACAAAGAACTGAGCTCCTTAGCAAAAAACAGTAAATAAAAAAGCTTTCCTACACTAAATAACCATTTCTACAAGTGGTAAGAATTTGGCCACATGACAAGAAAGTCACAGTGAAAACTTGCAACCTTCAATTCAGACTACAGTATTTAACACTATTGAACAGGCTGCAAAATGACCAGCTCCTGGCTGGACAATGAGAGCTTTCTGTCAGACACTGCTTTCACATATACCATGTGGTCAGCCACAAAATTATCCTCAGTGTTTAGATTTCCAACTCTGGGAAAACATATCTTAGTATGGAAGTTGGAAGACATGATGTGAAGACTCCTCCATCTGCAACAGTTGAAACTGTGACTAAGAAACCTGAGACTGAATTACTGAATTCCCCTTAAGTACTTCACTCAGAGATAACAGTGCCCATACCAGTAAAACCATCAACTTCTGCTTAAGTGAGAACCCAGTGAATAAGTTTATTTCTTAATGATTTTTTTCTTTTTTTTATGTAAACAGGAAGACTGAAGGTTCAAATAAAGGCAACAAAAAAATCTCCTTATTTTAGGCTTGGAATGTTGGCAGCTGACACAAGGTCATAAGGGATAATATAATCCATTTTATTCAAGCTTTACATTCCACAAGACCAGCAATCACAACTAGAGTATTAAACTGAAGTATTAAGCAACAAGGCTTCTCATATCCTTCCATTTTTTGTTCTTGCATTTAAAAGAAAAATTCTACCAGAAGAAAGAATGAGTATGTGCTACAGGAATTTTTTTCTTCACTCACTCTGATCTCCCCTAATACATCACACATATCATCAAGGGAGTCTGTATTCAGTACACCTGACCAAAATTCTGTCTGGCTTTTGGAGAAAACTGTTGAAAACTCAGCAGCCTACATACCCCAAAACACTCTATCTTTTGTTTACATATCAAATTAACTTTCTGACCAGCTTGTGCTAAGAGAAGCAAAGCCTGATGATCCAAAAGTAAGGCATTGAAGAGAAGGAAGAGCTGGAAGATAACCCTGGCTTATATATTTTCTAGTCTACTTATGACACCACTTTTTCCTATTAAGTACAGCAAATGCAAGGACAAAGTGCAAAATTAACAATAATCATTGCCAAAATCTTATGTAAGAGGTGAAAACAAGTCAGAAAAGCAATACCTGATGCATCCAGATGCTAAGCACCTTAGTCATCACCAGGCTTCATCCTCATCTGGGCTTGCATCTGGGCAATCATCTCCTGCATGCGGCGCAGCTGGAAGAGAAAGACACCCAAGTGTTCACAACAATTTCATGGGAAGCCCAAAAATCCAAGAATCCTTAAAAACCAAGAACTAAAAATCCAAGAAACCTTAAAACTTTTTTTTTTCCTATGGTAGAACACAGATCCTATTTTTTTCTTCATAAACTGGAAATATTCAATAATTCACAAAACTGATTATTTCGTTTTCTCCATCTCTTATTCTTCAGTTCAGTACATCTAACTTTCACAAAAGATTTGTAAGAACACTTTTAAGGAAAATTAAGCAATAGAATCCAATTCTTTTGAAGCCAGCTATGCTTGCAGACCTGTGAATCAACATTTAACTGATAATAAGGAAAGCATGTCCTTTAAGTGTGCACAGAGCTTCACCTGAGTGCAGCAGCTTTGGTCTGATACAGGTGCTCAAAGCATAAGATCATGTAGGAACTCATCCTGTGACTATCAGAGAACTCTGCAAATTTTTAGCAGCAGTACCAGCCAAACATGAAAATAAGATTTAAAAACTATTTCAAAAGAGAAATAGAAAGATGTTTATAAAATTTGGAATGCCAGACTAAACATATTAAGCACCAATATTTTTTACATCTAAACAATTACTTTTCCTGGAAAAAACTGTTTGCTTAAGGCATTTTCTTATAACACTTAAAAGTTAGTTTTCATTTCATAAAAGGCCACTTATACATAATGCTTTGTTGCTGGTTGTTTATTCAGAAGAAAAGAAAATATTAACCAAAACAAATGTTCCTAAGACAGAAGAAAGAACACTAATATGGATTTTCAAAGTATATATGCAAATGCCTTGAATTTGCTTTACAAATGACTGGGTACTTCCTTCCAAGTGCAGGTGGGGAAGCTCAACATACAGAACTACAAGAGCCCCATTTTACAAGGTGGGAAGGAAATGGGCTGCTATTTCCATGCACATTGTATAACCTATGAGTCCACCTCAAACCACAGATTATGTAAAAATGAAACTGAAAGAAACATCACAGAACAAGAAAAACTAACTGCAAGTGCCTATATCACTTTTTCTTGCCTGCTCTCAGATACAGATTTAGGAAAAAGTGAGAAACAGAAGATTAACTAGAGTAAAAAAGATTGCAGCACAGCCAGCAGTACCAGAGGTGCCTAAAACTCACTGGCTTAGGTACTTATCCTCTTGCTGCAGCAGCAGCACAGGGCTCAGGAGAGGCTAATTCAGGTTCCTGTGACCGCTGCAGAGATGCACTCTGACAAAAGAAGATTCACACAGGAACAGCATGAGATACAGCTAAGTCTGTGAGGATTGTTATAAACCCATCTACATCTTTCTGCTAAGTACTTAAAACAAAAAGTTTCTGATCAAGAAGATGGCAAAATGTTGCAGGAAGGAGGAAGAAAAAGCAGAAAGTTTCCTAAATGAGCGCTGCATTGATTTCATGATACAAGAAAAAAGAAAAGTTTCAAAGATCAACTTGTAAATATGTAAGACACCTGGTCTTTTGAACTGCCTCTCTGCAGATTTACCATCAGAATAAAACTAGCTTTTTGTAAGCTCTCCTACTTGAGCTTTCCCAAGAGCATTCCAATGTGAGCCATGAAACATTCCCAAAATAGAAACCATTCAGTAATCACAGGGGGAGATACTGCTACACACATATTATGGTGATTGCTCAAATGCAGAATTCTGCTAATAGCCAACATAATATTTTAAGACTTAAATACAGCACTGAGAATTGCATTTTCTTAACTTTAACTGATAAAAATATGCCCATAGCACAGAATAAATCAGATGCTGCATATGATACAAATACAAGGTAGCACAAAAGCCCCAGGAAACCTACTCTGCTCTAACATTCAGAGTGTAAAAGATTTTCCTTTTCCATCCTCATGTGGTGTTTTTGAGACCTATTGGTGAAATCTCAGTCTTTTCCATTAGGCAAGGAATGGCAAGTTTCTGAAGCTATTTTAGAATAATCCAGGAGAAAACTTTTCAGGCACAAGGCCTGTGAAAAAAAACTAGGAAAAGGGAATCAAGTTCTGTTGTGCTCAAGGAGTAACCATGCCAATCTCTTCAACAATTCCTCTTTGAGTAGAGGTTCCTCCACATTACACTGCAAACAAAACCAGCTCATGTTCACCTTTCTGGACCTACTGAATAGACAGATAAACCTCTGCTCTTAATAAAGGAGAATGTAAAAGAATCACACCAAAGACTGAAATTGATGTCATGTCAACATCTGCATTCCCTTTGCTGTTGGGAACTGCAAGTCTCAAGGGCAGAAAATGACTTTGATCTTGCTCAGCAGAGCCATCTCACTTGCAAGAGCAGCATTGATATGTTTGTGTTCACCCACTAAAGAACAGATGCTACAACATGACAGCATAGGGCCAATGCACATCATGAGTGGAAGGAAGCTAGGAAACAATGTTTGGAAATCTGTTAAAACAAATAATTCCTGTAAATTCTCAGATAACAAAAGGCAAAAGAATAAACATAACCTTGGTATAAATGCCCCTTAGTTTACTTATGTCAGGTCTACAATTCAGTTCAAACAATCGTGTAACTACTGCAGCAAAACAGAAAGGAAACAAACATTTAAAATGAGAGCTAAGGTTACAGAGTTAAAAGTGAACCATACATCTGGCTAATAGCCTCCCCAGCCTGAAACAGAAACCACAGACACACAGCTCTGCTGTACCTACAGGATTTCATCTCAATACCAACCGACACTACTCCTGTTTAAACAACGTGAACAACTGCTCAGCCAACATGCAGATATCACAGGAGGAGAAATATTAAGAAACTAACAGTATTTACTTCCCACTGATATGTTTCCTCTCTACCAAGTCTGATTATTTCTGCCCATGCCTTTACATAAGAAAGGCATAAGTGAAGATGCTGCAAGAACAGGGAAGATGGAAAACTGCAGACAGAGGACTTTCTAGTGAATGTTCCTGTAAGAGTTCTTTTGATTAAAAATACTTCCAATACCAAAGAACACAAGAAATTTTGTTGACTGAAGACAGGAAAAATACTCCTGATAATTTGGAAATGGGGCTACCATTAAGATAAACATCTTCCATAGGACACATTCACAAAGAGCAGAAGTCACTCATATTGCATTTCAATTCCTCAGAGATTCCCATTGCTAACTGGGGTTTTCTTCTTAGGAAGTTCTCCAGGACTAAGACTGCACACTTCACAGGGTAAGGCTGAAGCATTCTGCCCCCTTGCACTGAGCAATAATATCCCACAAAATAAATTAAACTTTAGACCTGTTTTTATTTCCCTCAGGTCTGCAGGTCTTCATCAGCAGTCATGCTGTCTCTTCCCACAGAAGTTTGCCCCTTATCTCTCAAGACAATGCTCTCCCCAAGCCCAGCAGCAGGCAGGTACCTGCACACACCAGTCCCATCCTCACTCCCCACAGGGCCACTGCTGGCCCCCAGCCTGGCAGCCCCACTGCTGTTCCCCCTCCTGACTCCCACACTGACCCAGGGCTCTTTATCTCATCTGCCAAAGGGTTACACACGGTCAGAAAGTGGAAGAACAGAGAGAAAACAAGTTCAACATTGTGTTCATTCTACCACACACAGCCCACTGCTGACCAACTCCACTGAAAACAGAAGCGGGGAAAGATTTGCCCGAAGTCTCAGGGTAACTCACTAGAGAAAGCCAGAGGAGTTTATTCCTTGCTGTTCTCATGTAATCACAGCTCTAACATTTTTCTGGAAGTACTACCTTCCAGTCAAAACCTTCAAAGGTTTTTATTAACAAGACTTCTTCAGAGTAGGAAAAATATGGCACAAATTTTACGTTTGTGCCCACTTACACTACAACATCAAAATAATCTGTTCTGCATCATATTTACAGTAAGAACAAGAATATCTTTGTCTATTTTCATTTTCCAGCTCTAAAAAACAGGTCATCACTTGCAAATGAGCAAAAGCACAACCAGACTAAGCAATAAATCCAATATGACAGATTAGCAATCACAAATTGGCTGAACTGGGGACCACATCCTTTGGCATAATAAAAGACCATTTAGCAGAAGTGATGCCTTGATAAAGATGATCCTGGCACTGGTTCAAGCATTCATTCCTTCCAAGGTTATATAAACCTCACCAAACTGTAAATAGAACATTAAGCACCGTTACTGATGGGAATGCAGAACAGGAGGGGAAATGGATATTTGTTTTCTCTGTGAAGGCCATGGAATGCAAGCCCATTTCCTCTGTGCCTCTTTCCTCCACAGATTTTTCCCAGTCTGAACCTTAGGGATGATTTGGAGATGAAGGGACATCATACCAGCTTATCTACAGAAGATTCAGCAAAGCCTCTTGATCTCTTTGGAACAATAGAATGCAGAAGTTAAAAATGTATTTGTTTTTTCAAGTTCTAACCTAATCCCCTGCAACTTCAGCAGCAATTATTCAGAGATGATTAGCCCCAGAGGAAGCTAACAAAGACTGTCCCCTGAAAAATTCAAAATTTCATCCCTTTAAGCCATGTTATATAAAAGACATATTACATATTTATATACTGGTCTATTTTGACCACTCTGTCAATGCATAAATAGGAAAAAAAAAAAAAAAGATATATATAGTGATGCATGGTGCCTGTCATATAAACAGTTTCCAGGGAAAATATTTATAGACTTTCTTCAGACATAGGTCTTAAAACAAATAGTTCTACAAGGATACCCAAGATTCTACTTAACTACTAGGCATGTACAATTTACACAGTTCAAATAACAGGAGAAACAGTTATGATTTAAATTCTTTAAGTGTACTTGTCAACTTGGAATCACTAAGGAAAAATAGAAAAACAAACAATCTTTTCAAGAAATGCTCTTGACTTTTTTGAAGCATTCAGTACTGCTGGCTGTCAGCTGATGGGCTCCTGTTGCTTTGCACATGCCCCAGTAAATGGGAGGCAGGTAATTTGTGTACAGAACACTTACAGAAGTTCCACTCTTGGATGTGCAGAGTCATCAAGTGTGCTTATGCTGCTGAAATGCAGTTATATAGAGATAAATATGCAGCTCACTCAATTTCCAGTAATTCATATTATTAACTACTAATTATGCTGATAATCAGCTGCTTCTGCATTTCCTTATAAGAAATTTTTTTCCTATTTATATCAACATACCAGGGTTAGCCAATAGCTAACCAGGGTCAGCTATTTTTAAATATGGATGCTATAAGGGAAAAAGGAAATGCACAGACCAAAGTAAATTTCAAAAATTTCCATGTATGGGAATCAATTTTCCACCTCATAAACGGTTTGTAGTTTGTTTTTTTTTTTATTCCAAATCACTGCACATGTGCAATGATCTTTCCTGCAGTTATGGATGTGTATCCAAGCTGAATTGGACAAAAGAAAGCTAAAGAGAAAAAAAAAAAACTATCTTACAATTGGCAGTAAGTCTTCAGCATTCACACTGCAAGCAGTATAAGCACTGGTAGCATACTGCTAGAATTTAAATACCATGCTAAAAATTTCTGAGTCTCTACAACTTCAACATAAAAATACTAAGTTAAAAGGCCTAGCAATAACTTGGAAACAGAGTGAGAAATCAGAGTTTGAAAACACTGATTTCATAAACTGACAGGCACAACAAAAATACTATGATGTAAGTCAAGGTTAAGATGAAAAAACACATGTATTAATTATATTATGGGATTTTTAAGACTCAAGAGCCTATTTCTACTCCATAGCCAGAAGATATAAGAATAAATTTAGTGGTAATGTGCTTGCAGTAAGCACCTGCACATCTGAAATGACATGAGACTGTCAGTCTATCCCACCACAGCACCCAGCATGTGTAGCTGACAAGTATATATTGATTTCAATACTTAAAATAGCAAATATCCTTATGGAAAATGAGCACCCAAACAGGAAATGATAAACATTCTGCCTACAACCAAGAGTGCACACACTACCTCCCATCACAATGCAAGTGACTATAAACAAAACACTGCAAGGGCCACCTGTACAGTCAGGTTATGCCTGTCATTGTGCACAACTCCAATCCTGCCTGCCTGCCTCAAGAAGTAGCTGATGCAGAAAACTGAAATTGGAACTTAGCATGGTTTATTAAAGAACAAGTTATAGAAAGCTCCTCTTACCTCAGCCTCTTTCTGCTGGAGGATTCTATCCTTGTCTACCACTTCCTCTTCAACAGGCCTATTGAAGAAAAGAATGCATTGACAGCATAAAACAGAAATAAAAATCTCCAAGAACTGATTCAAGACTCATATTTCAATTAATATAACTTCACCAAAGTCTACATTCTTCCATACAGGACAAATTAGGACATTTTAAAAATCATGCTGCCCTTTGTAAAAGGCCATCTTTACCTCACAGACTCCTGCTATTCACTCTCCATTTCTGAAAATTTTATTTCTTTACTGCTATATGGATTTTTTTTTTTTTTGCAATTTACTTTAATGAAGAGATTTCTTTCACTATCTATCCATGGTACAAAAATCAACCACTAAAAAGCTGTGTAGGCTATTCCATTTCTTCTTTAACATTGAAATGCTTTGCTGGATACTTGAAGAAGAAGTGGAATGTGGACAAAAGTAAGTTTCCAAAAAGATGCAGCAAAGGTAGCTGTGGATTTTTTGCATTAAGTTGCCAAGGATAGCCTTGCCAAGGATTAAAAAAGATATAATAAACTCCATAAAACACACAAATTATCAGAAAAGATGGTTTGATCTAAACTTCTCTCTTTAGCTGCATATGAAGGAGCAAGAGAAGCAATGCCTCCCTAAGCAGAGAGACTGGGGCCTATTTAAATTTGCCCACTAGCATTCATTTTCTTCAAGCAGACATCATTACATAAAACCTATCTTGCTTGCAGGCACCTTCTTCCTGCACATTCCAATTAAAAACATAAAGAAAAGGGGATTTAAGCTGCTTATAAGCACAGCACTTCACTATATATTATTCCTCTTCAAAAAGAGCATTTCATACAAATTTCAGAATTCCACAGACTGAAATCTCATCAGAAGTACTTGTTTACAGGTGGGATTAGTTAGGAGGAAGAGCAAGTCCCCTGTCAGTGGGCAGTGAGGAGCAGCAGAGCCCAGGGCAGCCCACACTTACTTGCCAGTGCGTTTTAGCCTCTCGGAACGGAAGTTCTCATAGTGCAAGTCTTGGGTCACCTCCTGCAGGTCCTGCATGTGTGTCCTAGAACATGCAAAGGGCTATTGAACACTCAGCAAAGCAAAGGAAAACACCCTTTTATCTTCTGCTTCTGTTTTATCTAATGGATGTGTTTACCAGAAAAGTGAATCCTTACAGATCAAGGCAGCCAGAACTCTGCTTTCAAGTTCATTGGTCTTTAATTCATTCCTAAGTGCCCCACCAATATCATTCAAAGACCCAAAATATGCTGCCCTCCTCTCGGTCATTAATTATTTCAGATGAGTTGTTTATCCCAGTTTTTGCAGTGTTAAGAACTTGCAAAGACAGTAATTCAGAAAGATACTTTAATTCCAAAAGTATTTTATTACTCTTAAGTGCTGTCAAACATAATTTTTAACTGGGAACTAGGTGGAGCTCCTTGGCTTGCACAACAGCTGACATGGCTTAACAATTTCTAATCGCCAAGAAAAAAAGGAAAACCTGCTTGCTCCCAGTGCCCAGCAGAGGGCAATCCCTGCCCAGTGCAGACCCAATTTGGAATGACACAACGGAATTCATTTCCAACAATAGCAAAACATCATTTTTTAAAAAAATCACTTAAAACCATTTACGCAGGCAGAATATCCGTATCGGCTAAAATCATAACGGGGTGGGGTATCATATTTAACAAAGGATTTCCCCTACTGCCAAGAAAATTGCACTTTGCTTTTGGAATATTCTTCACTTTGAAGAGTATTTTAAAAGCCTCTCTGCCCCACCAACTGCACTATAGCAAAACTTCAGTTGGTATGTACAGCCATCAGATAAGTTTACATAAGGCATAAAATCATCACATATATCTGGCAACATAAAATACAGAAAATATTTTCTGACTTGAGAGATCACAGGGTACAGCAGGAAAACAAGCTGCAGGGGACTAAAATGTAACTCTATGCTGGCATCAGGGCTAGTTTTAACTAAGGAATGAACGTTGCTATAGGTTTGTAGTCATTGTGGCAGTTACGTCACCACAGGAGATGGGATCACTTTACCATTACTCACACCAGCATTGTGCGCAGCTTGAGGAAATCATTGTGCTCTGGATTTTCAACTTCAACAACTCCCCAGGGATACAGGCGGCCTCTGATTTTTTTCCCCTTCACCTCAATAAGTTGATTGGATCCAATAACAGCGAAGGGAATGCTAGCCTAGTTGACACACAAAAAACAAGTTACTGTTTTGATTTTTGGCTGGTTAGCTTTTGTATTTTGTTTTGTCTTTCTTTTAAAGAAAGCACAATGATTCAAGTAACAGGCAAGAGAGGGGAAAAGCAATGTTGACAAACACTCTCTACTAAAACCCTCTCGCTTTAAAAAACCAACAAATCCCATTTTAGGCAATGGAACCTCTCCTTATGAGCACCTGTAGCTGTGTTAGGACTGATTTGTTTTAACAGAGGCCCAGAAGGAAATGACGTTTCACTTTAGGAACACTCGACTGTTGTTCAAGTACAGTTTGGGCATAATGTGTCATCTGACATAACATCATGCATGGAGAACAGCCAACAGAAACACTTTGGATGCAGAGTAAAGTAGCTAGAAAGAGAATTTCAGACACATTCTTCAAACACCTTTGCAAGCACAGAGAGGAAATTACTTCAGTAAAACCTTGATTATCTGCTTTAACACAAGGCAAGTTGTTAATTAGTACAGCAACCATAACAGCCACAATCTCTCTCCTTGCTCATATGTTAAAGCGTTTGAGTCAGAAAACAGACTGCAAATACTAGTTCAACCTGAACAGTGGTTTACACTTAAAAGAGGAAAGAAGAGAAAGTCATGACACACTATACTTGGAATTCTGATGAAGCAGAGACTGGAATAAAAGGGATTATAATTCAGAGTCAACACACAAAGGAAACTGAAATTTTCAACACATTGTGAAAGGAATAAAGTACCTTTAGGCATATCGTAGATTGAAGAACTACAGCAGCAAAATGATAAACTAGGAGTGAAACTTGCCTTTAAAACTCTAGTTTGTTCCTTAAACTCCTCATCTTCATCAGAATCTGCATCAGGGAGCTGATAAATCCTAATGCCATGTTCAGAAATCTCATCCAGAACCTGAAAGTTTGCAAAAAAGAAAGAATAATACTCTTAATTCATTGAAGAGGTATTCAGTTAAAAATATATGAAATTGATTAACTAGTCTGTCACAAATATTCACCTGACTCAGTGTCCAAATTGCAAAATGCCACACGCTTGAAGATTTTTTAAAAGGCACAAAAGATAAATGTATTTTTGAAAAACACAGCAAGTAAATAATTTAAAAATGCCATAAGATTTACAAAGCAAATACAGAAGCAAAGTGAGATTAATATGAAAAAAGAATAGAAGTAACAAGAAGGAATTCATTAGTGACAGAATCAAAACCATTCACCCAGTGTCAAAGTATATTTTTGTGCATTTGATACATTCAAAAATGTAGAAGACAGTGCCTATTGCCTCTTGAATCAAAAAAGATAAAAGCTTATTATCCACTTAAACTGAAAAAAGTCATTAAAAATCCAATAAGAAAAAGACCCTGTTCTTAAACAGTATTCTTTGTCATTAATGTCTGAGGGTAACATAAAAAATACAGTATCTATATTCCTGGGCACATTCTTTTCCTAATGAAATCACTGCAGGGGTGAGCACCAGCATAACTCCAGGCCTTTTGTAGTCTCAAAAGGTGGCACGAGTCAATTCCTTTTTTCAAAACCAAAGAGAATGTTTCTGCTGCCACACTACTGAAAATACTTAAGTCAGCTCTTGTCACTGCATCAAATGCACTGACAAGAGTTACTTTCAGTAAAGGAAGTGTGGTGGTATAAGGAGAGCATGAAGAATGCTGCGATTCCACAATGACTCTCTCCAAAGGGATCCTGGATGTTTCAGCAGAACAGGGGAACTGTGCAAACTTCCTAGAGCAGCAACTATAACCTACCAACAGCACCTGAACCAAGCAGCTGCCCTGCTCAATGAACTCTCAGCACAGACAGAGTTTGGGCAAATTCAGGGAGAGTTTTGAAGTAATAGTAAAAATATTCAGAAGAGCCTTTTTAAGGACTTGTGATGCCATTACTGTGTATACAACTGGAAATTAACTTGGTATGAAAACAAGCAAACTTCAAATAGAGAGGTCATAATGAGACTTCTCTGAGTATTGTTGGGTTCCTCCATCCTGTCATGATAGCAACCGACAGCCACAGTATAAATGAAAATAGTCCAACCAGAACTTGGTTATTTAACAGGTGTTTGAAAGAAAATAATTCTCCAGACCATTAGCAGAGGAAAGACCATGCATGAGGCACAGCTGTTCGCTGACAGCGTTTTCCTGCCAGGTATATAAACATCCCCCGCACTCACACGCGCGCGCACTGAGTACCGGGAGCCCCCACCTACACAGAGAGCAATATTTTATAGAGAGAAAAGAAATTTGGGAGTAAGTGTTGCCAATAAGTAAATAAGACATTCACACAATGACATTTAAATCAATGGATTTTGTTACTGTTTTGCAAAATGAAAGAGACCTGAACTGTCACCAAATGACAATAAAAGATGCACAGCTGGGATGGGTGGGGCAGCATTGCAGTTCGATGCCTTTAAGTAGTTGCATAAAACAAGAAAGCACATTTAACCTGGCTGAGATCTTTGAGATAAAATGCAAGTGGAACAATAACGGGAAAGCCAACAGCAAGGGGTGCTAGAATAATATATTACAGCTGTTAAACCTAGTGCTTTCCTGAAAGGAAAAAGAATTGCAATAAAAACAAACTGTATTTTATGCTCCTAACAATGAAACAGCATTTTGCTTCTTCAAATCTGAATTTTATTGGCCTCAGAGGATTCTGTGTTCCTAAAGATTAGCCTTCCCATGGGAAATTAAAAAAAAAGTCAAAATATTAGTTCCCCTCTCATGAAGTCATTCTTTTGAGCATGTTTCCTTAGCACCCTTGCATGGCACAGCTTGTGAAACAGTCGTGCATTTCTTCCCACTCAGGAGTTTGAAAAAATAACTTTGAATTCCAGAAAGCCCAAACAGGAATTACTCCAAGCTGGGTTTCCTTTGCAAGCACCACAAGCTAATCTTGCTGCTTAATCCATAGCGGCAAAACAAAAACATTTTACTTCAGATTGATGGCCAAATGGCAGAAACATCTAAAAAAAGTAAGACTTCAAGCTGCGTCAGCAAAGCAGGACTTTGATTCCTATTCTTGATTAGAGACTCTGTTGGCCAAGATGCTTTGAGTTAGAACAATATACAGTAGCTTTGATTTTCAAAGCTTTGGAAGCACATTATACATTTGACTTAATATAAACTCAGTTTGCAGAGTGACCTTTGCCAGCAGTATAAAAATAATGAAACTTGTTTACCTGCTCCCCAACCACTCCCTTAGACTACAGATGCCCTTCTTGTTGTACTTAGCAGCGCATAAATGTGGTGTCCATATGTCTAAGTCCAGACTTTTTTAAAGATTAGTTAGTTAAAAGTTAGTCAAATTCCTGGTGAATTATAAAATAATTAGTGTTCCACTTAAATGCCTCCCTCAAATCTTTCAACATCATTCTGCTCCCAAATGCTGAACCAAAAAGTAAGCAGCTATGAACACTGAGCCTGAAGTACACCGCTGAAAGGGTGAATTATGGGGGTTTTACAAAAAGTGGCAGCTCCACAAACAGAGTGAGATAAAAATCTTTCACAAAGTCAGTACAGTAACAGAATAGGAAAAGCAATAAAACCTGCACAATCAGCCACATTTTTGCTTTATGATTTCCTTATGAGTCCCTTCAATTTGAAAGCAGTGCACCTGTCATTACCTTCTAGTATTTGTGGAGGAACAAAATTAAAATTTAAGAGCTGGCACAGAATTTCTCCCAGCAAGATCCAAAGGTTCTTCCTGTCTCAATGAACAGACTTTTTAAAATTTCCTCCCTCCTTTTACCTGGTTCACCATAAAGCTGCTTATTTCTGTACAAGTATCTCCTTCTCTCTTCAGTGGATCTTTGCCTGCATGGCAGACAAGGTTCATACAGTCCCACTGTCCTCACTTTTAACGTTCTCAAGCACTAAGGGACACTTGGGCCACTGCTCTCAGAGAGCCAGTCTGAAACATCTCCCCTTCTCCTTCCAGGATTGTCTGAACCCTTATTCCAAATGGTGTTGCTACTGGGTGCATGGCTTTGCTAAGATACATGAATCCAAGAACAGCCACATTCTTAGCAAGTGTAACTGGCAAAGCACATCAGCCTCCAGTGAGGATTTCCCACCTCAAACTTCCCCAAGATCAGGTCCTTGGCCAGTATCATTTACCCCTCTTGAGTTGAAATTACTTTATATTTGGCTTTAATATTGTATGGGTTGCTCTGTTCTCATGATCAAGTGTTAGACCTACTCTTCTCTTCAGCCTCTCCCTCTCCTTCAGCGTCAGGGTGTCAGCCTTGGCAATCACAGGGACAATGTTGACCTTTCCATGAAGAGCCTTCATGAACTCCACATCTAATGGCTTCAGTCTGCCAACAAGCAGGGAAAAAAAAGATTTAAAATAGGCAAGGAGTCTTGTGCTGTTTGTTTTATAACAGACCAAATGTATTAAAAATTATTTATTTCAAGTGTCCACATAAACAGTAGTTTCATAATAAATTAAGCCATTAAATTTAATGCCCTTGCTTATCAACTTGATTGCGCAAAGTTTTAGCTATAATTAAGACTGTTTCTATATAATGAAGTGGATATTAAAAGCATTTATGTTTCTGGGTGATAAACAATGCAAAAGGGGATGAAGTAAAGGAGAGCCCTAATCTCCATAGACTGATTTAATTGCACTGGCTAACTGACAGGTTGGTAACTCAATTAACATTACTGTTAATTTACCAGTTCAAGTAATGAACAGACTTATGATCTGTTATGAAGGTACAACACCCTGAAGTACAAAAGCTCAAGCTTTTTCTTACCCATGCCCAAAAGGAGAGATGAAGTAGAAGCAGCAGTGGACTCTGTTGTCTATGATGTGGCGCCTGTTCAGACCACTCTCATCATGGAGGTATCGCTCAAACTGGTTGTCAATGTAGTGGATAATTGTTTTGAAGCTGTGGTATGGGAGGGGGGAGAAAGACAGGCATCTTACATCAGCTTTAAATAATAAGGAAAGAATCATGAAAAGATAAGAACAGAATGAGAAACACATTTTATTGAAAACAGTACTGTTACAGAAAATTCAACTTCCTAGCATTTTATCCAGTACTGAGGAAAAATATTTTGATAATGCAAAAGGGTGTTTTCATAACAACCACCAAGTGTCGACTTATGCCTAGAGCCAATTTCAAGTGTTACTCTGTTCACTGGATAAAAAGTTCAAGTGCAAGCACAGAAAAAAGCACTTGGTGCTGAGGCAACACAGGAACAGAAGATTGAGGATTTTTCTGCATTTTTTTCTCAGGTTAGGGGCTGAAGATTTGTTTTTAAACTGGTTGATGAATGACATATCCCAGATACCCTCTTGATTTACAACCCTGACCCTAGAGCCAGATTTCTATAGTTATCTCTGAAAATTCTGGTATTCTGTTATAATTAAGTACAAATACATTTGCAAGTCATGCACTCAGGCATCACATGCTTTATTAAGCTATTTTTGTTACCTTACAGAATTCTTTTCTGTTGGCAAAGGAAAAAACTACTTAGTTCAAGGCAATCTAAAATATTCCCTACAAAGAAGTAAATGAGCACAAAATCTGATCAGAGATTAATCAGACACAGAGACCAGTGACTAGAGAGAGAAAACTGCATAACTAAGATCATTTTAAGCTATTCCAGAGCCTGCAGACACCTGCAAACACCATTTATATAAAAGGACACTTTATATTAGGTTCTGCAGGGGAAGGGAAGGGAACAGCTGACATAGATAAGGTTAGGCAGATAATTGTGTATCATGAACATGTCTTAAACTACTTGAGAAAAAACTAAGCAGAAAGTTTGAGAAATAGGAACACCCATATTTCTGTTGCTGAGAAAACACAAACTTGATGAGATATATTTAAGGAGGAAACAGAGCAGATAACAGAAAATTAATAATTTGGAAAATGAACACAGAATGCTGGCAAACACCGTGATAGGCAGCAACATTTTACCCAGGGCTGCATGGCTGCAAAGGAGATAATAAAAGAAAGTAACAAGTATGATGGAAGAGATCCTGGAGGGAATTTGATTCTCCAAAGCTAAGTAAGCTTTTGGATTGAGAAGGAATAAATCCACAGTAGAATATATATACACACACATCTACATCATTGCAAGATTTGGCTATTCTAAGTCATATCAGACAAGACAACAAAACAAAAAACTGAATTAACTGGGTTTTGACCTTAGTGCTACTCATTAAGAAACAGGATCTTAATACCTAAATGTGCTGAAACACATCAATATGGTTTTTGTTCCTGTTAATCTTCAATACCTCTCTTAGCTGGTAAAAGGTAACGAGACTGAAGACATACAAATACTAGGACAGAAACCAAACACTAACAATGGGAAAGAACCATCACACATTTCTCTGGCAATGTCATTAGTTGACGTGCACTTTTCTATGTCTAACAGCTCTCATTTTCCCTATAAATACGGTGTTAGTGTCCTGTACCTCCTGACTTCCGGGAAACACCTGGCTTACACCACAGTGCTGTCATTACTTAGGAGATAGCACATCCTGTATTGTAACAGCAAACAACACAAATGCTGCATTGAAGCCCACTGGGGGAAAATGAACAGTATTACCAAGCTGCCAAAACCCATAAAATATAACCTTAGTTAAAAAAAAAATCCAAAACAAGAAAGAAAAAAAAAATTAGCAGCAGCCAAAGAGCTGAGAGCAGCTATCAAAGAATGACCTGTGACACTCCAAGCAAGATGAAATAGAGTGTGATCAGCAATATCTAACAAGTTCACTTCTAGTCTGTTTTTGTCAACCACTTTTTTGAGGCCAGATATCAAAGCAAATCTAAGCATCAAGCAATTTTTTTCCTCCCTTGATTAGATCCCCTCTGTTCTGATGGAAGATGTTATTTTAAGGACACGCTTCTCTCATGATCCCAATGTACTTACGCATGCAAAGATTTTGAATGCGTCAAACCTCCCACCACAAAGAATTTTGCTGCTTTCCAAACACACCCCTAAACTGAGGCCATGAGCAATCCTAGGTGTGGGTCTGATTCTAGAATACAGAACTCCAGCCAGCACTAAAGCTTCATACAGAATCTTCAAAAATCACCATGGTTAACTGTGGTTCACCTTGCCTTTCATACTGTTTTAAGTATAGTAGCATCCAGAAAACGAGAATTACTCTGCTTCATAAAGTGTGTTGTACTAAATCTATAACAAATCATTTCCCAATCCAACACTGTTGTTTTTCCAATCCAATAGACCTCCTGGACATACTCCTACTATCATAGAATCCTAATCAGTACCTTTTCTTTGACACAAAATACATTAAAATGTACCTCAGCTCCCATCCCTGAAAGTCTAAAATTTAGCCCTTTCGTCAATGCACAGAGACTAAAAGCCATTAGGGAACCTACTCAGAGTAAGATATTTGAAACTCTCCCAGCAATTGCTACCTGCTAGAGATACCATACCACTTTGATTTATCTGTTTTCAAAAATAGCCTTAGTAAAATTTGTCACCTTGAAAAACAAGAAGTCTGCACAAATTACAGCCTTCCCAAAAAAGGGCTTTATAAACCTTGGATCGTGATCAGCACTATCTACTGGTGAACCATGACTGCAGCAAATGCTCCTGAACGCAAACATAAGTTCAAGAACATGAACTTGCTCCTTCCTCTGAACTAGCAAGGAAGGAAGGTGGTTGCTCTGGGTTAGTCTTCACTACAGCTCAAAACAAAGAGTCTGCCCATCCAAGTCCCCAAGACATCCTGTAAAGATTAACAGACTTTGTCAAAATGACACTTGTCATGGCTGAAAGGCTTTTCATGTGACATAAGTAGACTAAAGAGATACCGTTAACTGCATCTTTTTATTTTGTAAGATGTAAGTACTATTTGTTCCTGAAGTGTATTTGATGTTTCAGATCTGTCACACAAAATTGCGTATAAATTGTTCTACTCAGCTCTGAATCACCACAGAAGGATTCTACTCAGAAAACCTCCAAAAAGAAAGGGGAAAATCTGAACACGTAGGTCTCTAAGAAACATCTGAGCAGAATAAACAAAGGCCATTAGAACACAATCAACAGGAAGAGCTCTCTCTAACACAATGCACAGGCTGCAGAGCTCTCAGCTCCAGCGGAAGGAAGCTCTAGTCAACAGCGCACAAAATAAGCAAGACCATGATGCAGCCCAGAAAGATGCCTTTGTGTTATTCCCAAAGTTCAATTTTTTTCAACTTACTAGAGTAGGAAAAGTGGGAGGAAAATAAAAATCTCACTAGAGCTTCACTTTCAGACTTTCATTTAGTGTATGACAGAAGTTCACTGCCTTCACTTTTGCTGTGTTCCTACATCTACACTACAAAAAGAAGAGAAAAACCATCTGATAATAAGAACATTGCAGATACATCATTCTGTCACTGAAAGATTGCAAAACATTCTATTAGCCTTATATATGTTTATTTTATCTGCTATTTATCTATTTCCTGGTCTTTAAGGGAAGGACTCAAATCAACCTGTATTAGCTTTATGTTCCATTCCTCTGCACAGTGATCCTCGTTTGCCTTGGGATTACCACCACCACAAATAAAGTGTCAACAAAATCAACAACTAAGTAATATAAATATTGTTGGCACTTCTTAAAAGACAAACATGTGAAAATTCAAAGTTTTAATCCACTGAAACTAGAAGCATCCCAGTAAGGATATCTAATCTTCATTTGAAAAAATTCATCAGCTTTCCACAGTTAAAGAGAATTGTCTGAATGTGATTATTTGGAAATTACATTTACAAATTTAGTTTCTTACAAATTGCCCTGTTCCTCTCTAGCTGCTTTACAGATTTCTTTCTTCATAATCATTATGCTAAAGCAATTATGTAAATTTTCCAGTGTATCTACTGACAATTATTTCATCCATTAAAGACTGTCATTGATATTGAGGCCAGAGAGAGCCAAATGGTATCTTCATCATAAAAAAACACCAGTTCTACCCAAGTTGCTGGTAGTACATATAGAGGACAGGGAATGAAAAGAGCTGTCTTAAAAACATGGAAACTGGATGGGCTAGAGACACAGAAAGTAAATGACAGAAAGTTTCCCCCCACCAGAACTCTGTTCTATTGGAATGGCCATAGAGACAAGAAGCTGACTGCAGTGCTCAGAGAAACTTTTTGAAGGAGAGGCTGTTAATTTTGAGGCAGAATCATAGACACACCCTACAAAACTTTTAAAAACATCAGAAGTGGTTAAAAAATTGAAACTGGAAGTTGTAGAAAGTAGCAGACACACTGGAATAGTGTTTGTGTAAGACACACACTTTATTAACAAAGCAGTATTTACACACATACCAGTCCTGGCTGTTAATGGCATCTCCATATCCTGGTGTGTCAACTACAGTTAAACGCAGCTTCACCCCTCGCTCCTCTATCTCTACTGTAGAAGCTTCGATTTGAACTGTCCTCTCTATTTTCTCTAAAATAAAGGAACATTTGGATTGTTATTTGCCTATCAGATCCTGCAGAGACCCCCACAGGAGAGAGCAATAGAGGAGGAACTGCAAGCTCAAGCATGTTGTAACCTGCATGACATCAAATATTTTATCAAAATACACAAAGTAGTAAGCAGAATTTAACACCACATTTTCGTAAGTAAACAAGAAACAATGAACTAAAACACGCGTTTACTTATGACAATATGTAAAAATAAAATAATAATACTCAAAAGCACAATAGATTATTTGTCAAAAGTTTATTTACAGTTCTAACCAGGATTTACGGCACTACAGACAAAAAGCAGTAAGAAGAAATGGGGATTAGAGGAAAACCACATTTAGGTATATTGATACCTAAAAGGTTTGGGAGGTGTTTTTTTTAATAGCAGCTGATAAAGAAACAAAAGCTGTCTTTGAAAGGAAATCTAAATAAGAAAATGACAGCTCAACAAAACATAATTTAGAAAATTTAAATACAGCATAACCAAGTGGTGTAATGGGTAAAGAATGAAGCAATATTAACTGAAAGAACAAGAAATTGTATAGGGTGGAGTGTGCTGGAGGAACTGCAAAACCACATTTACCTGCAGCTCCAGGAATATAACGTTCTGGATAAAGATCAGTCAGGAACAGACTGTTAATTAAAGTGGATTTTCCTAAGCCAGACTCACCTACAAACAAAATAATTCAGGTTATTAAGCATGTACACTTTTTACTCCAAGATTTTTAAAGCACCTTGTCGTTCTCCAAGCCCACATTATAAAGGAAAAATAATTTGTTCATCAGGATCCACCCTAGCTTTTGATATAAAAACATCAAAGGTTCAGCTAAGCACTTTGAAAACACCGGAAAAACAAACCTCCAGTGTTTTCATAAATGTAACATGAAAATTGTAAGTTTACTGTAACAGATGTCACAATTAAAGCTGAAAGGTCATACAGCACTTGGACTATAGATCTAGAGATAGCTCAGATTCTTGAGGGAAATTACAGCTTTTTTAATTTGAACTTGCAGAATCAGGAGCTGTAACTCTGCTGCTGAAAATTTCTGAGAGCTTGAAGGTTTTCCTAAGCTACAAATTGAACCTGGAACACTGCTGGGAAGACAAATGAGTAAAGCAATCCCAAACTAACAGCCAATCCCAAACAAATAGTCAAGTTTTACACCCTTACACTTAAGCCCATATAGGTTCCATGAAACTGAAAATCATAAAGCAAATTATTCAAAATTCACCTGAGAAGTTTCGTAATTCAGTGACTTCAAATGATACAAATTTTTTCCTACATCTAAGTAACAAAGTTAAATGTCTAAATGTAACTACTAAATCTAAATTACAAAAACTTGCTTTTTTCCTAATTCAAGGAATCACAGAAATCAGCATTTAGACCATGTTATTTTAGATAATACAGTAAATGCTGTAACCTGATATTAGAGATGAAAAAACTATTTGTATTTCTCATCACAAACTACATGACACAAGAACTCTACAATTATCATGAATTACCTGTTTATCCCACAAACACTGCTGAATACTGTGACCAGGTAATCCCAAATGGTACTACAGAGCACATTTTCATTTTTCACTAACTGCTGCAAAAGGGTAACAGTACTGTGGACTCCCTTTGCACATGCAAACCATTTAAACTGATTTAATGTAAACATAATTCAACATCACTAGGAAGAGCTTTGTGCCTAAAGGACTCTCCATCAAAGAGACTCAGAGGTGCTCATTGACAGAAGAGGCAAATTACAGGTTTATCTCTGACACCAGAGTGAGTCAGTACAGAACAGCAGAAAGCACAACAGCAGCATCACCATTTTAACAGCAAAACACTCACTGTGTGCATTCATGCCTTCAGTGTGGAAATAGGAGTGAAAGAAAGATTAAACAACCACCTCTGTCCTCTGACAATGAATCAGGAATGACTAAATGTCCTGTTGGCTCCAAGTCATCATCTTTAATCACTATAAATACTCCCTCCTACTAAACATGACAAAACAGTAACAGATGTAATTGGAAAGTGTAGAGAGGTTCAAAGCTTTTTCTGCTGCTAACAGTCAATTGCTAAGTAGGAAGATGCACACATCTATGTGAAAGAAATGCTGTTGTATAACACTCAAAAATACTTCAAGAGCTCACTTACCAACCACCATGAGTGTGAATTCAAAGCCCTTCTTCACAGATTTCCTGTGAACCTGGTTGGGCAGATTAGCAAATCCCACATAGCCTGCCGAGTCCGAAAACTGACAAGAAAACAAAGGTTGAATATAAATGAGATCTCTTTCCCCCTAAAAAGCTGAAAAAGAGTTTACTTGATTCTACACAATAAAGCACAGGGGTATATAAAGCACAAGGAAGAATAGAGAATTAAACCATTTTTGTTGCAATAGCAAAGCAGACCTTAAAAAGGCTGATATAAATAGAAATCAGATAAGTACCTTGAGCTACACAAACAAAAGTCTACCCTTAGATAAAACAAAAATCTGCAAGCTTGCAACAACACACTATTATTAATCTTAAGAAACAAATACAGCTCAGAATAAAAAATTCTGTTCAAATTTGGTGTCTGCTACTACCATCTTCTATAAAAATAATTCATAAGCCTACAGGTAAAAAATAAGAACATTGTATTAATGGGGGGATTACTGAGATACAATCACACAGAGATGTATCTTTTGCTGCTTAAGTTGTTCACCTATCTTCACAATCTCTGACTTCTAACACAAAAGCAGGAAAAAGAAACATGCCTGAAAAACTTATCAAAGAGATTTGGGCTACAAACAGGGCAGTCTGCTCCAACATCTGTTACCCATTGACTGAAAACCTAATAGGAGCCTAAACAAGAACTGCAGCCACCTGATTCAGGGACCTGTGGGCTATCTGGAACCAGATGTCTTCTTCACAGATGAGCTTATGATGAGAACAGGTTTTTTACAATGCCATACACTTCCAGTGGTGTGGGGGGACACAAGGGAAATCACTTTAAAAGTCATTACTTAATTGCTAACAATCCTTTTAAAGCCCATCCAGGTGGGCAAAAACATTAGGAATGAAGGTTTGTCACGTGAAATTTCCTTAGGTGAGGGTACCATTTTAACTTTGTAAGCAGAGACTGAATGTCTGGTGAACACTAGACAGTCCATCACTAAGAGCAGATACAACCTCTGTATTAACTAAGCAATTCCTTTCAAGAAACACATCTGAAGCAATAAGGTATAATTTATTCACAATTTTAGCACTTCAGTAAAACTACAAATGTCTTCAGAAGTTGAACAGATTCTAGACAAAATATTGGCTATGCAGCCATCTCTTTACCTTTACTTTTTCACCGGACTGAGACATGTTTCTTCACTTCAAGTTTCAGACACTGGAAGAAAAAAAGCCATAGTACATGTTAGCTGACTTGAAGATCACATTACTTTTAATTTTGAACTGATCAACTGCATGTAGTAATCACATTTTATTCTAGTAGAATGAAATGTCACATACTCAAGGATTACCAGAACAAACAAGCCATAATCGAAATGTCTTCCTTCTGAAATAAATCACAGGAGTACTTAATTTAAATACTTAAAAATTTCAAAACAGAAAAATTCCTTTAAAATACAAAATATCAAAATTTAGTAACATAACAAACTTTCACCCACCCTGTCTTTGTAGAAGGATGGTTCACAGATAGGTGAATGTAATGCAAATGTTGTCCAAACATTACATTTGAGAATTATTACCACATCCAAAAATTCTCATGAGAACAGGACACCTACATGACTCACAGGTAAGGGTCAGAACATAACATTATTTTCAGTGACTTCAAAGTGCTGTTGCTGAACAGGACACTACACTTGGCTAACCCATGCTGGACACAAAAATTCATGCCAGGGTGAAGGACTATCAAAAGAGATTTGTTCTTTAGTTTCAGACAGCCAGAACAGCTGGACTTTGGCAAGCCCTTATCTCTTTACTCAAGGATGTTAGCTGTGCTATAGATTAGTTATCAGGGCAAGAGCAAAGCCCTTTCATTTAGAGCAGCCCCAGGGTAGGGACAGGAAACGCAGAAGCGGCAGGAGCACTTCACAGCTTGGTTTGTTGACAATGCAGCTCTTGGCCTGGAAAAGTAGGGAAGTGACCTATGCAGGCACCTGTGTGTTCAGACCTTCCTGTTGGCTAGCAGGAGTCATTTTAGCAGAATACAGTCCAGTTTCTGACACTGGCATTTTGACAGTCAAATCCTGGCAGAGGCCAAGCTCTGGACTGAAGGAAAAGTCGAAGTTAGCATAATTGCTGCTTGGAGTTCTAAAGAAAACAGATCTTCAGCTCCCATGGTATTTCATTTGCCCTGCAGCAGGCATGTAAAATCCTGGCAGCTGTGCAGGTACCAGCTACCCTATGAGCAAGGGAAGTTGTTTTTTTTTTCTCCTCCACTTTTCACCCATACCCAGCTCATTTGCTTACTAATGAAAGCCCAATGCATCCATTGCCTGGAAAATAGGGCGGCCCTCATTCTAATTATCTGTCAGCCTCTAATTGTGTATTCCTCAAAACATTCTGGAAAGCATCCCTTAAGAATGGTTTTGAAAACCAGAGCTTCTTTTCCTTTGACCAGTATGCAAAAGCTCATTTCAGCCTCCAGCCAACCATTGTCACAGACACTTAAAGACACTCACAATCCCACCACAAAAGTAACTCTGTTGACATCTTGTTTCTAAGTTTGGAAACCTCTGTTGTCACCTTGTCAATAAAATTAGTAACATAGTTCAAGATTTTAGAAAAGCTCATAGTTACTGAGTGCCAATATAGATATACCTCACCCATTTCTCACAGTAATGACAGAGGAGAATCACCCAGGCCCACTGTCCATAGATAAAGCAGAGACAGGGGGATGATTCAGGTTTCAATATGTATGGCAAATTCCCTACTGCTGCTTTAAGCTGACAGTATAGACACATCCATTACCCAAGTTACTTGATTAAAAAGCAGAAGAGTCAAAATTATTGTCAACTGATTATGACACATTCAGCCTCAAAGTTAGTCTGTTATCACATAATGAACATTTTTTCATAAAATCATCTGTTCCACAAGTACAGCTTACAAAACCTGTTTCCTACAAGGCAAACCACATCACCTTGTGTCTTACTCTGACTAAAAAGTTGCTGCAGCCCAGCTGCTCTGATCACATCATGACTGCAACTCATACTTCCAGTTAGTAATTTCCCAATGTCTTTTGTTAGAATAGAAATGTGCTAGCCAAAAGTTACCTCAACAACAACAAAAAACCCACAGAAACACCTGCTGTTCCACAATACCTAAGGTGCCACGGTTCAGTTGGGAGCTCAGCTGCTCAGCCTTGACATTTTGCAATTCCTAATACTGCCCTCATGAGGTTTCCTCGAAAATCATTCCACCAAACTTCCCTGGTGACCATGTGCTGCCTTCCCAAAGCTCTACAATACAGTACAAATCAAAACCTCAGAATGAAGAAAATGCCACACATTAAATCCTCTAACAGCACCAAACAAGCACAGCACTCTCAGCACTGCTCATGAGTGAGAGCTTGGCACTGCACCAGTCCCTGCTGCGCATCAGTGAGCACAGAAACCCACAGCACTGCCTGCACACAGCTGACTCAAACACCAAAACAAGGTGAAACTGAGTCTCTGACAACACTCTGAGAAGTTCACACACCTGAAAATTGTAGCATCTAATTTCTTATCAATTGTCCAGACCAAAATGCATTAAAAAAAACCACAACTGAGGCAAACCAGAGCAAGAACTGTATCTGCTCTGTTTTCTTTAGATTTTCAAAGTACTCTTTCAATCAGTATGAGATAAGCAAAACAGCACATACAAAACAGTTCAAGGAGAAAGGAATAGATAAGATACATTTGCAACAACTTACAAAAAGCAGTGAAACTTTATCTGTAAAATAATGCTGTGCTCTACTTAGCAGGCCTAACAGAAAAAAAAAAAAAAAGGGACACTGTGCTACAGCATAGGAATGTCCAAATCTGGTTTTGAACAGTGGATAACACAACAAACTTTCATTTTGGATTCAAACAAATTCCCATCCTGTACAATGTGATGTTGGCAATGTAAAGGAGCAAAGTGCCACCGAGTTCAGCTGCAGCTGGAACGTGCCATCCCACTGTCCTCTGCTAAGAGCAGCATTCCGGTGAGAGAGAAAGAGGGAGGAAGGAAAATGGGTCATTTCCTTTGTTCCTGTCAGGATGCAAGAAGTAAACTGTGAGGAACAGGCAGACTGGGAGCTTCTCAATAGGAACCAGCACAAAGAAAGCACTACAAACATGTACAAAGAGCGTGTCCATATAAGGGTATCAGACAACATTTTCAAAGAATCACTTCTGAGTGACCTTACAGCCATCTCGACCAGCAGAACAGCCCTCCTGATTTCTCAAACAAAGCTGCTTTCTTCCATTAGAAGCTGTATAACTCAGATACTTTTTTGACACTATTTAATAGCCACAGATACAAGTAAAGACTTAAACAGGTTTCCCAGTGCTAGAAATGGCCTCAACAGCATCAGCATTCTGAAGTCACTTTTCAGATTTAAAGCAGAGGGAAACACCAAGATATGTCAGTAAGACAGCAGTATTTGTGGTTTCTCACTAAAAGAACTATAAAACCCAAGGAAGATATGTCAAATCTGAGTCACATCAATAATAATAGAAAAAAATGGCATGATTCTGTGAATCACTGAGTTCTAAGAAATGTATCCAGCACAGCCTGTTCTGTGTGCCAGGTTTGTTCCTGGCATGTCCTCACCTCCACTGTGGGAAACCTCCTCCAGATGGTTTCACTTTTCCTCATTAGAAATAGGCATTATCAATTGAAGGAATGCTCTTTTACACACTAACAATTCTGCTTTACTCTTACTCAGGAAAATGACTGCATCACTTCCACCAAACATGGAATTTACAGAAAATGCAACAACCCAGCTGTGACTTTTGCAGACAGACCACACCAAGTGCGAGCCACTGCTCTGACTTGGAACTGATGTTCAGAGCTCATAAATTCTACAGACTTCCTTCTGGCATTGTATTTAAACCAAGGAAACTGTACAGGGATTACTACTGGGAATGCATCAACATTTGGAACATGCCTGCGACTCAACAGCACACAGATGCACAGCAGAAGGAGTGAGGACTAAGCAAGAGTTCAACCACCTGTATGAGCATTATTCTTAAAAGGTCAAGAAAAGGAACACACAAACCTAAAGCTCTAATGTTAAATATTTTATTTAAAGTTCCATTACAATGCTAACATATGACTCTAAACAACTTCCTTTCATACTATTTAATCAATGAAAACTACCACTTGAAATGCACAAAGGAGGCAGTGATACCATTCTTGTAAATAATCCGTTTTAGGGATGATGTTGTTTCTATGCAAGCAGCATTTGACAGTATTTTTGCCAAGTTACTGCGTCAAAAAGCACTGTTAAACGGACCTATAATTGTGAAAAACAGGGGCTTTTTTAAATTAAAAAGATAAACATATTAGCCACGATCACTCATCAGGAAATAGGCAGCTCTGCCTCACACCCACAGAACTTATGTATAATTGTGTACATACTGCCAACGTACAGCAAACTGGTATGTTTGTATTTCAATCATTTCCAAGTCGTGCTTAAGTCTCACGATTCCATGAAGTCTCTGACCTACATGTGCACAATAATTAAAGACCAAAGAAGCAGAGCAGGGGTTGGGTCTGCGGCCAAAGCAGGCACGGGTCGCTCTGTGCATCCCCCGCCGCACCCCCGGCTCCCGGCAGCCGCAATCCCACGGTGGGTGCTGCAATTTTAAAAGCATCCAAGGAATGCCTAAGTGGAGACAGCACTTCCTGCTCCATCCTCTCCTCGCATCTGCGGCTACCCCAGCACCGCGGCCCTGTCCACATCTCAAATTAATCCCTGCCTTGCTTTAAAAACAAATCGAGGTGTGCGCGAAACGGCCCCACCGCGGCGTCCCGGGGTTCCTGCCACGGCTACACTGCTCCCGTCCCCACACACCGGCTGCACAAACCCCGCAGACGGCGGCGGGAGGCAGGGTCGAGGCTGTGCCCTGCACGGGGGAGCCCCTGCAGCGCTGTGGGGGCGGAGGCGCCGCCGCCGCCGCGGGGAACGCGGCCCCTTCCCGCCGCTCACCTGAGGCCGCGGCCGCTCCCGCCGCCAGGCCGCGATCCGCCGCTCCGCCCCACAGCCCTCCCGCATCCCAGCAGCCACCGCGGCGGAGCGCCCGCCTACCCCGCGCCACTCTATGGTCCGCGCCGTGCCGGAGACAGCAGCGAGAGGCGGCTCCGGGAGCAGCGAGAGGAGGGACAGAGCGTCCCCCGCCCGCCCCGCTGGGCGTAGCCATGGCGGCCCGCGGGACAGGGCCGCTGCCGAAGCATATCCTGAAGTGCCACATCTACACGGAATAGTTTGGTTTCTGTGTTCCACCCAAACATCGTTGAGTTTTGGGATTGCTCCACTTACAGCGGGTTTAGCGATACTCCTCAATGGTAAACATGGCTGGTGTGATAGCCGGGGGGAAATGCAGCTTGAACTTTGTGCTGTTTGTAATGCAGTATGTAACTCCAGCCTGGTTGGTTTGCAGATGCTCATTCACACATGAAGCAAATTCCTCTCCCGAACACTGTACAAAAATCCCGGTACTTGTTTTACTTACACTGTTCTCTCCCGTCACGGCTTTCCCTCTGGTTCTGTGAGAGCCCCGGTCGCTGTCACCGCTGAAGGGCCGAGCGGGATCCTCCTGCAAGTTCTCGGAGGTGTCAGGGACTCCAGCAGGCAAACCTGGAGTGTAAATGACACCGACACGTAGGTCACAGACACAGATCACTTCCTCATGGGGAAACAGTCTTACATAGCCCAAACTCTAAATGCAACACTGTCAAAACTAAAACACATATTAGCAGAAGTACCAGAAAGGCTTTTTCCAACATTCCAGCTGCAAGAACTGTATTCAGGAAAGTTCCTGGACATTTATCCACACATTTTGAGAGGGCAGCTTGTGTGCTTGACCTAGCAGCAAATCTTTTGACTAAAAATTCTGAATTTTAAGAAGCACGTTTCTGTTATGTCTTTATTCCCACCATTAAGCAAACATGGTTACAGCTCACAACAGGAGAATGTGGGAGTGAAACAAATGCTGCAGAAGGCAGGCTGGCATTATCTGCAATTCACATTGTGCTCATGTTACCAACTGAGCATTGATGGGATCTGAGTAAGAACAAGATAAAAGCCAGCACAAGCAAGTTCCATTTCCTAGGACAAAAGGTAATGTTATAACTCAAAGTTCTGATTCACACTTCCTTCCTGGAGGAGTTAAAAGATGGCATTTCAGCCTTCCTTAGAAATTAAGGTTTTATTTTAAATTATTCCATGGATTTTTATATAGATGTTTTGTACTATCACCAGAGGAACAACCGTGGCAGTTTTTCTTTCACTAAATTAGAACACTGTGATGGACACAAGATTTTGCACACATGCCCTGCTATCACAAACAACTGCTTAGAAGAAATTATAAGAAATTGGCACAGGCAATGCCAAACTACAGACTGCCATCAACACAGAGACAGGTGGGAGTTAGTGCTTTCCCATGACTGTCACTCCTTTCCTTTGGCAGGATTTAGTGCAAGGGGTGAAAGAGTCTCCAGAAATTTCAAATCCTTTGTTATTGAGGCAATAATTTTCTCAAGTTATGCCTGAATCAGATTGCTGACCAATTGTCACACAAAATGTTCAGGGAAGCCACAGCCCTTCCAAAGAAGTCCCATTAGGCCAGAAAGTGAGGTAAGGAAGGGCACTTGGGGTGAGGGCAGAGGTCAGCCCTAGGCAGTGCCCTGCCTCTGCAGTGCCCAGGAGCAGATGCTTAGGAAAAGATAACAGCAGCACCGTGCCTGTGCATCCTCCCAGATTCCGGCAATCTGCAGCTCAGCAGCTTTCTGAGCCAGAAGTTTTATCTTGATGGTTCTCTCTTCCATGAATTTTTCTTCTTGCTTTTTGAACCCATCCCAACTTCTGGCATTAAAGAGCATCCTGTGACAATGAGTGTTACAGTGCATTAGTCACTCAATGAAAATGTACTTTTGTTACCTTTGAAACCTGAGACTTGTTATGAAAGTGCATTTCCCAGGAATTCCAGGCAACAGAACTGGAATTGTTTGGGGTGTGTGACTGAGACACCTACAGCAAATGCAGCCCCCCCAAACACATGCTGCATGTTTTTTATTTCTCACACCAATATTAGCAGAGGTGCAAACAGAAGAAGTGCTTGTACTGAGGAACACTGGTTAAATAGTCTAGAAATGTTCATGCTGTGAACAGCAGTCTGACTGTTAATCACTCATTCCCGGAATTATGATTTTTGAAAGAATTTTGTTTCATTTTCCCTTTGCTTTCCCTGAAATTCCAATGCTTTTTCTTAAAGTTCCTGATATACCAGGGTTTGCATTATCAAAAGCACAAAAGTGCTTCCTTGAATTCAAATCTTAACTTTGTGTAGAGTCACATCTTAGTAAGTCAGAAATACCTCATACATTCAGCAAAAGACATTATTTGTCTTTTGTTCCAGTTCTTACCAGAGAAAATGGTGATACTGATTATAATAAAATAAATACAGCCATAAACTGAAACCTAAATTGAGTTTTAGTAGATAAACCAACTCCACATTCTTTGGCATTACTTTCCTTAAGATATGCTGCATAAAACAGTTTTTATTTTTCAGTTGTGAGATCCCTTTTAACTCAATTTTATTTCAGTGAAGTCTTTTCCTCACATAGATGAATGTTTGGGTTTGAGCCTAAAATTCTGTGTGATTGCTTTAATTAATGACTCCACTATAAAAGCAATTAATAGAGATATTGACTCACTGCTGTAAGACATTGAGCATCTTGAACTCTCCCAAATCTCTCTGCAGAAAAAATTGCCCAAAGGCTAATTAAACAACTTAACCATATACATAAATCCTTTACATTTCCATAAGATTTCAGTTTGTGTTTGATTCAAAGTATTTGTGTATGCTTTGCCAAGTTACAGTACATGGCTCCAGATCCAAACCTTTCGGAAATAAATCTGCTGCACGCCTCTTTTAAAGGATTAGGAGAGAAAAAATTACTTTGAATGTAGCTAGTGGGAATGTCAAATGAAGTAATTTAGATATTCCCTGGGTTAATTTGTAGGATTTGGGTGTGCTGAAAGACAGAAATTTACAGGTAGAGTTCCCATTGATTTGATCAAAATACTCTTTTGTGAAGGGCTTTGTCTGTGGAGTCACCAATGGGATGAACCATTCTAACATCTCAAATTTCCTCATTTTTGCAGACATGCTGCATCAGGAATCAGAGATGTCAGATCCATGGAAAACTGGTGTCACTGATGAGCCCTTCTGAGACCTACAGCTCAGAGCTGGAGCCTGGGCAGGGTAGGAACAGGAAGCCACTATCTGTTCATGCACCAGGATTTACAGACTCAAGCTGCTTTACAAGAAAATCTGCAACAGATAAGTATTTTCCCTTGCTGCAAAAAACACCCAAGCCTCATTTTCAGTGACACACTACAGGAAATGAAGATTATATTTGATTTATAGTAGTCTCAGAGGAACAGAAGTTTCTTTTGCATTTACCAGCACATACAAGCCCTCCTTTTCAAGATGCTGCTTATGGCAATGAAGAAGCAATAAAAAAAGCCTACAAATATTCTCCAGTATAAGAGACATTTTGCATCTTTCCACCAATAACAGTCATCCTTTCCTCTTACTGGAAACAACATTCCCTTTTAAGAAGAAGTCAGGATTGACCAAGCAGATGTGTGTTATTCCCAAAAGCAGAGCTTGTCTGAGATGTGTAGGGGCTGCACTGCCAAGAAGAGGTCCCAAACCTCCCACATCTTCTCAGCAATGCACATTTCTTGAGACATGAGATAAATGTAGTATATTTCCCATATATTTCCCATCACTAACCCTGAATAGTTTTCAGTAACTTCATGGTCATGTCTTTACTAATTACTTTCAACATCTGTGCCGTACATTTAGAACAATGGCATTTGTCCTGGCTGACGCTGCTCTTTACAAACTGACATCTCATCTGATTTCCCAAGAACTACATGGGAAAGAGATCTACCAGGGTCCTGGTACACCACAATCTGTGGAAGGAGGCTGACTCTGGAAGAGGACAAAATTAAACTATAGTTGTCCTGAAGGAAACATGATGTAGAATGGACCATTAGGCATGAAACAATGTGTATTTCCTATAGCTTCCCCCCCATCCTGCCTATCCAAGCTTTAATATGTTATGTTCTCAAGATCTGTCCATAGCATTAAAGAGAAGTATTTAAGGTGACATGGCCTAAGCACATATTCAGTGTGCTTAGGCCATGCTTGATCATCCCACTCATCTTCTGATGAGTGGGATGATCAAACTCATCTACATGACATTCCAAACATTGGGAAAGGGTCTTCATTGCCCATATTTACTACCCCGGAACACAATTAACACGGGGTTATGGCTGTCTAGTGACACCACAGTGTTCTCTGCAAAGCCAAATCCAGAAAACAAGGTGCTGAAGGGTTGGGTGCACAGCAGCTCACCAGTGCAGCCCAGTTGGTCCTGACTGTGGTGACTGGAAATGTTCTCTGCAGGGCATGTTTTAACAGATAGACACGAAGATCAATTCCAACGCTGGGAAGATTCAAATTCTGCTCCAGAAGTTAATATGCAAAGAAATTCAAGAGAGGGGATGTGGGACTTAGTTCTAATGATGGTTTACCACTATTGTTTCCCTCATTCAGTGAGGAAAGTACCTGTAACACTGTCCCAGCATTCCCACTGTGTGTAGTCCTGGCTGCACCCAGGCAGAGTGTGTGTGTAAAGAGTAGCGACTGATACAGGGCTAGGGTCACTGTGTCTGGTAAAGGATCTGCATCAGCAAATATATGAAGGCTGGAAGCACATTTATAACTTCTTTCAGTGTTTTTCCAGCTACATATATCCATTTCCTTCCTTTCTTTTACCTGAGACTAGTCACATCACCACTGAGAGGGAACAGGGCATCCATTTCTCAATCCTGAAGGGCAGCAACAACACTCGAGCTAAAAAAAGTGTTGAATTCTATGTCATTAGCACCAGTCACTGAGAACACTACTTGTTCTTGCAAAATTTTGGTCTGGTTTTTTACTCAAAAGATGATCTAAGAGAAGAAGTGACAATTTTGTGTTAATCACTTCTTTTCCAAAAGAAATTAAATAAATTCTATGGTGAAATTAAGCACTTTTGTTTTGTAATAACCTGCTCATTTGACAAGAACTCATTTCCTATGTGCCAGTCTTCTGATGTGTCACACTGAAGACACGTTGGCACTGCTGACACACAAGAACTTCTGGAACCCTATCCTAGTATGGAATCTCTTCTATTGGGAAAAGACTTGCATTTTAAAGGAAAATTCAGAAAGAAATAATCTTCTCTGAGAAACCTCAGGCTTTCTAAATAAAGAACAGCCTTTGCCTAACCCCTCTGTGTTTGTAAATCTCCCTGCCTTCATTTCAGCACTAATTAGAATACAAAATATGGCACAAAATCTATCTCTAATAGGATTCCTAATTCTTCACCTTTGCTTATGTCTGATCCAAAAGTTATGGTAAGCTGTCTCAAGATCACTGAGCTTTTAATTAATCTTTTGACTCATACTCCATCTCATTCACACAAACAATACAAGGTTTGTGCATAAGATTGATCCCAAATGTCATTTTCCCCTCTGTCTTCCAGATGCTTAATATTTTAAGGATTAGAAAGAGCAGAAGTACTTAGATAAGGGACACTCCACAAATTATAAACCAAGTGTGCTCTGCACACTACATTTCAGGTCTCCAAAGGAAGATCTATCCAAACATTGCTGGTGGGAGGCCTTGGGGCTGAGCAGAGCCCTGGCAAGGCTGGAGGGCTGGGCACAGCAGCTCTGTGCCATGGGCAGGGTTCATGCACCAGGACAAGCAATGCTGGTGAGAGCCTGGATCCCCCCATTAGCAGCCCTCCCAGTAACTCTGTGCCTGGTGTTTGTCCTGATTGTCAGGAAAGGAGTAAAAACACAATCACCTCTAATCCCAGAGCCCCTCTTGCTATAGTATGGCTCCTGTGCAATTGTTCTCAGCTTGAATACCACTTCCTCCCATTTTCACAGGCTGTAAAGCCCCCCATGTATCCCCTCAGAATCATTTAATTCATACATAGTTGAAGCAGAAATAGATGTAATGACAGGAATGGTCATTTGTTAAAGAGCTACATTGCTGTAAGAGCATTGTGCCTTTCAGTTTAAAAGAATGCAGACTTTTCCAGCAAGGGTTTAACTTCTAAGGAGAGATTTTCTTTACTTAACACCCCAACTAAAACATCATGCTGATTTGTATTTCCTTTTAAGTAGAACCTTTTCACTTCTGGGAGTTTAATTTCCAGTGTTTTGATATTAACACCATCAGAAACCACAACATGCTGAATTGATGATGTCCTCAGGCCCCTCAGCAGCTGTGTCAGTCAAGGCAGCAGTAAGCCAAGTAAGCAAACCTGTGAGCACCTTGCACCAGTGATCTCATTAAAGGTAGCCTGTGCAACAAACTTTTAGGATCAAGGAATAAATTAATTAAAAATGGAGGTTGTTGCCAGTAACCAGGATAAAAGCTAATATCTGGGGTAATGAAAAGAAACAGACAAAAGTGAAATACCAGGAATGGAAATGCCTCTAAGCAGAAAGGTTCTGTTGCCCTGTGATTATGAAGCATGTATTTCCCCAGAGAAATAATTGCCTTGGATTAAGTGATTTGTAGGACTCTGTTGCTGGGTTACAGGTAGGAAAGGAAGGTGGGGTGAGGCTTGCAGAGGTAAAACAAGCCATGGGCTGGTTTCCCTTCTCAGCCCAAAGACCCAGGCAGCTACACTGGCCCCATGAGTGCCTCCCAACCAGCACAGGAGCACACACAGGCCATGTATCGAAGGAAACTCGGAGTTCCGTGCTCCCGGGCAAGTGGCAAGGGTGGGGCTTTCCTGTGCTTATGGGCTAAGATAACTGGCATTTCTCCCCCCTTTTCTTAATTGTTCTTCTGTGCTGTTTTCTATATAATCATTATTATCATCATAAATACAGATGTTATTCAGTTTCAGACTGTGATCTGGGTTTCTTCCTGTTCACCTCTGAGATATTTGTGTCTCTGTGGATGGGTTTTTTGCACATTCTCCTCTCCCTGACACCAGGGACTCTTCTGAGTGATTGTAAGCAGCCGTAGTTTGACAAACTGCACAGCCCCAGTCACACATTCCTCCTGGTGTTGCACACTGGAATTTGCAGTTTTGAATAATTGAAGTAAACTATGTATTTTATATACAAATGGAAGAGGAGATAAATCCTCTGAGCTCTGTTTACCAGGCAGTCTTTGTTAGGAAGACATTTTCCATGCTAGAATTGTTTACAGCTCCTCCTACAGCAGAGATAATCAAAAGGCTGCAGTCATCATGTGCCTGTCCAACCCCATGATGGTTCATAGGCTCCTGATATCCTTCTATTACTTTTTTTGGGTGTCTTGGGGCTATTTGTCTATCTTGTGGCTAAAGTTCATCATGTGGTTGTTAAAAAAAGGAAGTGAAAGGCCTTATTCAGCGTGCTGTGACCTTGTTGTCATCCTCCTGTTAGTACACTGGGGTCCTCTGCTGAAGTCACCTGTCAGGATGTGCGCAGGACATTGCTCCTTGTTACTTCAGCAGTCACATCCTCAGCTTTCAATCCATGTGATTCCTTCAACCTTTGCTTAGTCTTTCTTCTCCTGCTTCTTCCTCACAAGTGCACTTTTCCATTCATGCTGCATTCATATCAGTCTTAGGATTTGGATCACAAACATCTGCATGCCACAATACGTGCTGTGCATTTTTGTACAACAGTGAAAACCACTTATCCAGGGGCAGGAAATGTGTTCTTTTCAACTCTGCGATCTCCTCTGCACTGGAAGGATACTTTGGGCTAACTGAGAGTAAATCTAGCCAAACCAATTCAAAAGTCGCTGTGAATATAACTTTCAATTTTGTGTAAAACAGTTAAACCTATTGCAATCAAAAAGCCTTTCTCAGGACACGCAGAGCAAAGCCACTGGGGCACAGCTCCCTGTGAGTTCTGTGAGGCAGCTGATGAGGTCTGTGCTCTTTCTCCAGCTGCTGTAACTGCAGCATTCACACCACAAACACTCCCTGCATCTGCCAGCCTTGGGGGGCTGAGACCTGCTGCTGGCTGCAGGGGCTGAACCAAGGCTAGTTGGCAAGAACAATCCAGGACACCAGTGGTCCATGAAGAGACTGTAGCAATTACATTTGCCTGGCCTGATGATAAAACCTCTTGCAAATACAGAGGTTTTGACATGGGCATTTAACTCCTTAACCTACCATAAAGATTCAAAATGTACTGGAACAATTAAAACAATAAAGTCAAGTTTGAAATCTTTGTGAAAACATGTTTAAATTGTATACCTTGCTCTTGGCTCCATGTTTCATGCCTGGTGTAAGCTAAGAGCAGTTATTTTTCCTGGACCTATCTAAGAATGTGTCTTCTGGTACTGACAGGTGACATGCAGATCCCATATCCATATTCTATTTTCTGGATGGTTCCTAAGTGTTTGACGCTGTTTTTTTAACATTTGCCTGACACTGTGTGCAGGAGAGAGCTGTGCCTGTCCATCAGTGATTAGTCTTCTGAAAAATGATCAATTAGACTCCGATAACCAGGACTTTCACACTGCTAGGTGCCTGGATGGCTGAAACCTCTCTGAAGGTCTGGCTGCGGACTTTATCAGTAAAAAGGAAATTCACAGATAACGGCACTAAAAGGAATTTGAGCAGCCGAAATCCGAGACGAGATGCCTCCCGCCCCACGCTTAACTGGGAACGGGCAGCGTCCCTGCGAGCTCCTCCCGGAGCAGGGTGCCGGGGAGAGCAGAGCGAAGTTTCTCGGCTCCGGTGGGGACCACCGAGCAGGAGGGAGGGCCGGACACCCGCCCCCGGCCCCGGCCCGCGGCGGGTGGCGCTGCTGCCCGGCAGGGCCGGGCCGGGCGGGACGGGGGCGGAGGGCGGGCGCCCCGCGGCTCCTCATATAGCACTGCCCGCGGCCGCGGCGCTCAGAGCCGGCTCGGCAGCCGCCCGGGGCAGCGGAGCAGACCCGCCGCGCCTTCCTTCCTGCGGAGCCCGTGGGACAGCGGTGGCAGCAGCATGACTTCGGCGGCGGTGGAAATTTTGGGGCTGGGACTGGGCATCCTGGGCTGGGTGGGGGTGATACTGGCCTGCGGGTTGCCCATGTGGCAGGTGTCGGCCTTCATCGACGTGAACATCGTGGTGGCGCAGACCATCTGGGAAGGGCTGTGGATGAACTGCGTGGTGCAGAGCACGGGGCAGATGCAGTGCAAGGTGTACGACTCCATCCTGGCGCTGCCGCCCGAGGTGCAGGCGGGCCGGGCGCTCACCGTCATCGTGGCCCTGCTGGGGCTGGTGGCGCTGATGGTGACCGTGGTGGGCGCGCAGTGCACCAACTGCATCCGGCCCGGCAAGATGAAGTCCCGCATCGTGATCGCCGGCGGGGCCATCTACATCCTCTGCGGGGTCCTGGTCCTCATCCCGCTCTGCTGGTTCGCCAACATCGTCAT
This sequence comes from Fringilla coelebs, assembly GCF_963513975.1. NCBI lineage: Eukaryota > Metazoa > Chordata > Aves > Passeriformes > Fringillidae > Fringilla > Fringilla coelebs. The sequence goes on along the minus strand of NC_140043.1, from coordinate 7,832,714 downwards.
CAGCGACTTCTACGACCCCACCGTGCCGTCGTCCAAGAAGAGGGAGATGGGGGCCGCGCTCTACATCGGCTGGGCGGCCACGGCCCTGCTGCTCTTCGGGGGCTGCCTCATCTGCTGCTGCTCCTGCTCCCAGCGCGACGACACCTCCCTCCCCGTCAAGTACTCGGCGCCGCGGCGGCCCACGTCCAACGGCGAGTACGACAAGAAGAATTACGTCTGAGCGGGGCTGGCCCGCTCCACGGCCCCGCGGGGCACGGACAGACGGCTGCGGCCCGGGAGCGTCTGCGGGGAGCTCCAGCGCTCCCCTGCCTGGAGGCTTTTCTTAGCGGGGACCCCCGTGAAGCGGCGGCCCTAGGCAGGGCAGCGCCCCGCTGCCCTCCAGCCCGGCTCCCCGGCGGGTCCGGCCGCTCCGCTGTGGGCAGCGCCGCGCTCGGCGCCGCCGGCTCCCGGTACTGACCGACCGCGCTGTCGGCCGAGCAAAGCCCTCCGCGGCCGCGCAGAGCAGGCGAACCAGCGTCTCCCCGGCCCAGGGCGGCCGGGGAATCCGAGGAGCCCCGGCGAGTCACGGCGTTTACCGGGACGCCCCGTCCGGGCTTCGCCGCCGCCGCCTGCCCGCCGACGGCCCCGTTCCCGTGACACTTGTGAGTACTTTGCCGCCCGCTGTGGCTGCCGGTGCCTCGGGGCACCGCCTGGCTGCCGGCACCGGGCGTCGGGCGCGCACCAGAGCCGAGGAGCAGCTTCCCTTCTTCGTCGTCTCTCCCCAAAGGCTGCATCTGGCAGTCCCCGCTCGGACTGATAAGGGGGGGGTTTGATCTATTGGGCAATTAAAATAGGGATCCTGCCCAAAGCATGACACTAACCTTGGTCCTTAATCCCACAGGCAGTAACTCTTTGGAGAAAGTTATTTGACTTTCTTCAGTTGTTTCAGTCCCTCAGTGAAGCGTATTGGTCTGTGTGTATTTGAAACCTTGAAAGAGATTTCAGGTAGTTGCTGTCCTTTAGTGGAGTACAAATCAGATTGTAGGTTGTCTCTTGAGGTTCTTCATCTCTTCAGCTTATGCTCTGTTTTTACTTGAATATGAACTCGTTGCCAGAATTATTCAAGGACTAGAATAAAAAAATCTAGGAGATCACTGGCTCCAGCAGGGCCTCTGCTCCTCTCATCTGCACTACAGGAGATTGGAAACATAAAAATCACCCCAGATACTGATGGTTGGGGGGAATGATGTCTTTGTGGCCTTCTTGCCAAGCTCTGCTTGCTGCCAGTTCTGAAATGTGTGTTCAGTTGAACATGAGCTTGGTTGGCTCCCCACCATGGTTTTGTTAACACGTGCTTTCCTTCATTTACCAAATCAAGCAAAAAATTGCTAGAAGAATTTTACCAAAAATATCTTGACTGAGACTTTATGCCAGGTGATCAGTTGTGAAGTCATGACTCTCACAGCTCTCAGCCCCTCTGCATTGCCCTAGTAACACTCTGCAGTCTGGAAGGAAGATGGTTTGGGCAATATAATTCTAATTTTCCTGAGGTCAACACCTCCTGAACTTCACCACAGTCTGAAATATTAGCTTAAACTTTTTCATTTTACACTGCAGAGACAAACTTTGTTAAGGGAGGGGCTTAAGGGGATGGTGTGATACTCCTCCAATCTAATTACTTGTAAATCCACACAGGATTATGCTACTGACTGTGGCAGCATCTGCATTGCCATAAGGAGATTTCTGCCAAGAGTTAGGGAGGAAATGTGCTGTTTATACTCCTCAGAGATCAACTCTACAACCTCATAGCTCCTCACAATCATGTAGCAATACAGTGCACACCTGACCTGAGCATTAACCCTTACAGCTTTCTGGTAACACCAAACTTATTGACAAACCATAACTGTGGGTTTGACAGATTTACATTGACCCCTTGCTTAGCAAACTTAAAATCCTGGAGGTATCAGCAATTCATAAACTGGAATGAGAGACTAAAGCCTTGACCCTGCAAATTTTGATGTTGAATATTGAGCACCTTTTTGAAGATAACGGCTTTTGTTTTTTAAACACATAAATAGCAGAGTCTGAGCTCATCAGAGAATACAAAAGCAGAGCAATATGTCTACAACTACTTCTGCTCTATAAAGAAGTGCAGTTCTAATACTGTCTCCATATAAATAAAAGCTGTAATATTGTTTTTATGATGTGATATGTAGTTTTGGTACAAGAGTGAAACATTCTGTACTTCATCATTGCAACTTTTTGAAAACAGTGTAACCTTGTAAGCTGTAAATGTATTTAAAGGCATATATATTGCAAGAAATCTACCAAAGTTGGCTTGTTATATGGTTTGGTGCCTTTATTTCATGACTACTTTGTTTTAAATTGTAACATCCAACTGTATTTGTCACTCACCCTCACTCAGCTCTCTGGTGTCCAGCAAATGAGCCCACAGATATTAGCCCAAATCCTGGACCTTGCTCTCTTTTGTCTCAAGTTAAAGAACAAAACCCCTCTGACAAAAATGTCTGCAGGTCTCTGAACAGTAGAACCTTCAGAAGTGCCGCAGAATTTGGGGTCTTACCAAAAGATGAAATGTTTCTGGACAATCCATCACTAGCATTTCAAATCAAAACTGGTGTCTTTGGGAGAGGGAGGGGAAACCCAAGCCTTAGAAGGGAATTTTAACAAGCCACATTTCTTGTATCGAGGCAGGGCTGGATCCTCTTATAACCAAAATCTGAAAAAATTACACAGAAAGATCTCTTGGGAGAAGCCAGTGCTAACTGTGCATGTGCCACTAAACACAGCATCATCCTCCCAAAACTGTTCCTTGTGGCTGAGATCAGTGGGGCAGCACCCAACATTACTTGCAGGAAATGGAGTCCATTTTAAAAACTATTTTTATATTTAATCTTATCCTTCAGTATCCTTAGTTGTTGCTGTGCTTTAAAAGGTAACCTGAGAGAATGCTGTTACTGATGTCACTGGCTTCAGGGTAAAAGTCTAAGTTGGTTTCTGCTATGATTTGTTTTCTAAGAACAAAGATTTAGTCCTGAACTTAATACCTTGGAAGTGCTCAGGATCAGGCCCGAACCTCATCCCAATGAAAAGATAAATCTATAGCACTTGTTTACTATTTTTATTTTGTATTTATGATTTCACATAAAAATAAAAACATGTAAACCAATCCCTGAACAGCATCACTGTGTTTTGTGAAAGCCACTGGATTGTTTGGGCTCAGGAAGGTGGGGTGTGATATTGGTGCCCAGAGGGAAATTACCTGGGCTACCTTTGGGGAGGAGAGCTGGGTCACCTCTGTGGAAGAAGGAAGGGCTGCTCCCTGGCAGAGCAGAGCAGGCAGCATCTCAGCTCTCCACTGAAGCCTCAGACAAAAGAGAGCAAGTAGCAGCAGCTGGTCTTGTGATGTGAGCACATTAGGAAGTGGAGTGTGATGCCCAGCTATTTTGGGAACAGCTCTAAGCATGAAGCTTTCAAAGCTTTGAATTTCTACACGTTTAAACTAAAAGGAAAAAAATCCTGCTGCTTGGATCAGCCCCAGCCTGACCTGATACCCTAATTGTTTCTGCCAACCATTTTTTTCAAAAGTGCATTCAAGCTGGGGAAAAACATTTTCACAGATGCAGCAGAACAGAACCTAAAAAAAACAAAACCACAACCCCAAACCAATAAAAACTGGTTAACTAATCTATACAGACTAATTGCTAGTGGAGAAATTTGCCTAAATTATTTGACTGCCAGGGAGGACATTCAATATTTTGCAGATTTTTTTTTCTTTCAAGATTTTCAAGCTTTGTTCTAACAAACTGTTGCTTTAAAAATGAAGGAAAAAACCATCTTCAAAGCCTTCATTTTGCAGCATACTTGCCAGCTCGGTTGAGATTAACAAAAGCTCCTTGCCACCCTCCCATTGCTATGCACATGCTGAGCTGGAAAGAGGGTGTCTGTCAGCTTGGCCTTTGTCCTGCTAAACGAACCATTTCATAGTTATGAATTTGAAAGTAACCTGCAGTTCATACCCTGCAAATCTGGTTAGATCCTGTCTGTGCAAAGAAGGGAAATGCACCAGGCAGAGGGAAAAGGAAGCTCAATCAGTCACGTTTGCTGCAGGATGTTTAAGGAAATATTTCCTTTTCCTGTACAAAGATGTTTGTTGGGCATCTGCTCTTTGAAACATACAAAACATTTTACTCTTGAAGTGAGAAAGCAGTGTAACTTCAGATTTTTATTTAAAATCTATTCTCTGATCAAATATAATGCAAGGAATTTGTTCTTTTTCCTTGGCCATCTTTCAAACCCCAAAAGCAGGTCTCCTCCAACTCATCCATATATCTGTAATGCTAAAAGATAGTCCTGCCTGTCAGGAGCCATATGCCACATGTAAGTGCCATATTCATACTTATATTGAACAACACATTAAGGCAGTATTCAGCATCAGATGGTACCCACAATGCATCCCTTTTCGTGTGTGCACCGAAGAAGAAAATCATTAATTAAGCACACATGTTTGAGGATTTTCTTTTGTAAGTCTGCTGGGTAAGACATAACAAATATTCCTGCTGTATTAAATTAATTGGGAGAGAGCAGGTGAATTCTCTTTTCAGGTCAACTACTGCATTTGTTTTACTTGTAGCCTGATTGTGAAAAGACAAATCAGTCCACAAGAAAGCCTCAGGAGTTTCTTATATTTATATTTTGGACATGACTGACTTCTACCATTTTTATTTTGATCAGACCTTTGTTTGTGTCTGTGTGTGTCACTGCTCCAGACTGTTCCTTGCTGACTCTCTGCAGCAATGGGGTCTGTCTAGAAACCTTCTTCTTCTACCTACTACAACCCTCAATTAGAAGAAAAGGAGAACTTCAACTACTGCATCACTGATAAAACCTCCTATGGCAACAGTGAAGCCTTTATAGTTGCTTGGACACACAAGACTTGCTTCACCTTTTTCTTAAGCATAGACTGAGACCTCATGAATCAATTCAGCAGTGTCCTTTTTCTGTGCCATTTTGGGATTTTGCTTACAACACTGAGCTTCCCCCTCCTTCCAAAGCTCACTGTGTTCAACCCAAGATCAGTCAGAGAAAGGTAAGGAGTAGTAGAACTCAGCATGGAAACACAAGGCTTGTGCTGAAGGCATCTCCCAGGGTCCTGCCAGTCTTCTCATTATGCTTGGCCAGTGATCCCTGGCCACTCATCTATTGCCCTGAGGGAGAGCTTTGCCTCTCAGAAACTCCACCTGTGCTTTGGGTTGCTGGTCGCTGTAGCCAAATAAGCTCAGAATCAGGGCGGGGATCAAATCACACAAACTTTATCACTTAAAATGTGAAAATACTTATCAGCATCAGTGTCTGTTTTACAAGTGGTACAGGAAAATGAATATATGAATGAGTCTGGATGTCAACCATCCTGACAAGAATTAACTGGTGCATTAACTGAACTACTGGCCTTAGCTTTTTGATTTGAGAACAGTAGAATCATACAGCATGGGGTACTGTACATACAGCACTGATTAAAGCAAAAGAAGAATGAGCCTTGAGACTATCATCCAGCTGTTTGGTCTCAGGCTACAAAAGGAAAATAAAAAGGGAAATACCTCACTCCATAAGCCACAGCCTTTTCAACTGGACACACAAATCTCATTACATTAATAATGGAGAGTAAACAACAAGACCACCTCCAATACCCAGTACAGAAGGACTTTGACCATCTAGAAAATCAGGCAGAAAATAAAATAAGCTGCATCTTTTACTCTGATCCTCATTAGAGCACCTTGAATGGCAAAAGCTACTCACATTGACTAAAGCCCTGGCAGCAGCTGGCAGGGTTTTCATAGCAGGTACAAGGTGTTCCTGAAGCCCAGTTGATATGACATCCACACAAGTTACTCCTTCTTTTGGAAAAAAATAGCCTTAGTTCAGGCATGATGAAGTGCCTCAGTGCTATTATGTACAGCAATAGCAGTGGATCCATTCCTTACTACACCTCAGCTCCAAATCCAGGGATGTTCCCTTCTAGTGGATCCTCCAGGCTGCACCAGCCAGGCAGAGTTTGCATGGCTCAGGGAGGTGCTCTGGTGTACACAAACAAAACAGATGAGATTAAGCCTGCTCATGTTTATTTACAGTGGAGAACAAAAGTAAATGTTTAAAATAGCTGATTTTTCCAGGCAAACAACAGATAACTCTCTCAAAATGACTCTGATCCAGTGAGCAAGCTGTGAACTCTGTGCCAGTTGTATCACCCTGTGCATCTCTCATTGCTGGCTATGTCCTGCAAGGAGGAAGCTACACATGTGCACATTTTAGGTCTATAACACCATCTGTGCCAACTGTGGAACATTTTGGGGTTTTTTAAGTAAGCAGAAGATTTTTATGGGTTGAACAAATGCACTGAAAGCTAGGAGATGCACAGATCCCACAACAATTTTAATCTGGTAACAAAAATAGTTTGCAATGTTAAATGCATGGTTTGCAATGATAATTGCATTGTGTTTCACCTGTGTATATTCCTAAAGTTTCAATGAAGCAGGTTAGCTGACAGAGCTCAGAGTGACATTCCTCCTGATCCCAGGCCAGGTACTCTGACCATTAATTTAACCATATGTGAGAACCTCTGGGCTCTGTTCCCACTCTCAAACACATTCTGAGCTGAACTGATTTTCCTCTATTACACTCATACATAACTCATTAGCATTAACTGTGTTTGTTGTTATCAGAACATTTCCACAGAAGGTTAAACCTTAAGAGAATTTAAGCTTGGGCACAAAAGATCACCCAGGAAAGCAAAGTAGGCACTGCTTGACAAGAACATATGTGAAATCTCAAAATGGTAGAATTCAGTTTCAATATACCTTCACATATTTGAAGAATTGGGACAAAAACCAACAATCACCAATTCTTATCAGCTCTAACAAGTGCCTAGCACTGCAGAATTATTGCACTATGTATATTTTTAGATTACTCTTTCAGTTATAACGTTCTGTCCTTACTGTATATCTTTTGTTAGAATTAGGATATCTGCTGCAGCAGCCTGGATAACCTTTAGCCTGAGCTACAAAACCTTTAACAGTTTCCAATTATAACAGCAATCTTTCATTCTATAATACAAATAAACCCAAGTGTTATCTCGACACAGAAGACTCACATGAATACCCAATGACTACAGAATGATTTCACCATTTTTTCCCTCTATAATTTCCTGCTATTATTTCATTGGAAGTGACTGCCAAGATCCAAGCAACAAAATACATTTCACTGTTTACATCTACTTTATTTTTGTTATACTGTTGACATTTCAAAATGTTGACATGCAAAGCATGTTTTAATATTTTAACATCTACTTGAATTCTATTCTGTTCTTGAACCCTTACATTATTTTTAGGCCGTTCCATTTTCTCCTGATTTTCTTGTCTGACCAGTTGAGAATATCCATGCACCCAAATACTTGTCCATTTTATAAAATCTTAACTCCCACAGCTTGTGCCATGGAAGAGGAGTTTCAGTTTTCCAGAAAGGTATGACATGGTAATGTCCCTTTTCAGACATATGGAACTAGGTTCCCCACAAACATAATCTTTGTGTACTGTAACATTGTGGATTGGGCAGCAGTTTGGGAAGAGAGAGAGTTCCATTGGGTGGGAATTCCATTAGGAACAAACCAAACAAAGACATCATTAAAGCAGTTATTCTGCAACTATAGATAGTGGATATTCCCAGAAGCCAATATCATACTGAGACTCTAGGGGTAAAATGCTGTTGTTTGGATAATATTAAAAGAGACTTCTTGTCTACTTGGGGTTATTAATGACCACAACTATTTAAGACATCCATATCATCATTATAGGGTCCCTCCTAAAAGGAAAGCTATTATCCATGGCATCCTGCCCAGATTCCTGCAGAACTGATTACATTCTTTAGAATCTGCACTTTTAGTTCATTGCAGCAGTCCTGACTTCATACCTGGATGCTCTATGGGCTCATTTCACACTCTGAAGCCATTACTGAAACTGTCCAAAAGCCTGAGCATTGGTGGTGGGAAGAGCAATCCCCTTTTCTCCTGCCTCTCTCACAAGGTTGGAGATTTTTTCATCCTTCTGTCTGCAAAATGTATTCACAGCCTTGCAGAAATGGCCTCTGGCAGATTGCAGTGAACTCCAGTGGTAAAAACCACTCAACACTGGCTTGATGAAAACAAGCCCTCTTCAAAGATGGGCTGGGAGGGGGAGCTAAATTTTAAGACCAAAGTTTTTCCCCTTAATAGAGTTACTGTAATCTGACTGATGTCACAATAAGAAATTGAGAATTTCAGTTTTAACACCTGTTGCTACACAGGAATTCAGATTGTGAAGGCAAGGGCAAACTGCCATCCTTTTCCTGAACCAAAAGGTCTTAGGTCTGGCCTGGCCTCACAACATGGGCAGGCAGGATGCAGAAACTCTTAAACTGCTGTGAAACTTCACTTTGTGACCTTGCAAGGAAGTTTGAGTCAAACAGAAGGCTTTAACTCAGAGGCAGAAAAAGGAAAGACATAATGGTAGTGATTTATAATGAGCAAAGTGGGGTAAGACCCCACTCTGCTGTAGGCACCAAACTGAGTCTCTGAGGTGACAGTGAGAGCACAGACACTGCACACTGATAAACAGCTAACAGGAATGAGAGCCTGGGAATGGAATTGAACATTTGCAGGGCAGAAGCAAAAGCTAAAGAGCTCAGTTAACTTAGAATGTAAATGTAGAACTATATTAACTTTGTTTCAGATTGTACCCAAGTTGAAAGCACAATAGGAAAGGATTTTTTAACAGACTAGAAAATAGTACACATAATGTGTGTGCAGGTAAGGTGGTGAATGCCCCAGACAGTGGGAGGGTTTGAAACTGATCTCAGCAATGTACAAGATTTTTTTGCTCTAAAACAAATGAGAGATCTGAGTGATTGGACACTGGATAAAAACCAGCACAAGTGACTAAATATAAAGGCATGAGAGGAGACTGAATACTGCTTAGCTAATAACTAATTAATCTCTCACAGTAATGTCCTTTGGGGTCTCCCTGTCCATTTGCATGAGGTGCTCTCTAACATCCATCCTGATGAAGGAAGAAGGTGAGGCAAAGAGGAAATACAAAGTTTAATGAAAGAAAAGATCACAAATATGTGCTGAATAACAAAAAAATGAGGAGTCATCACATTTCTTTCCTAAGGGCTGTAATCAGGGAGGAGGAGGGGCAGCAATGATTCTTGAATAGTTTCTGCCAAGTCAGTGCAGTACTCTTGGAGCCATACACTGTATTTGTATCTTTGAAAGGCTCAGAGAAGATACCCTTTCTGAAAGGAATAATTTATTGGTTATTTGGAGATAATGGAACAGATGAGTAAGCAGATACATACATATACAGAGACTGTCAGAATGGGATAGACACAAACAATATCTACATTTACTGGCAAAAATTCCCCATGAGAATTGAGATAGTTGAGAGTTAATTAGATAATATGAGTTTAAATAAACAGAAGACAAGTTAGTAAGACAACAAAGGTGGCTTTAACTGCTAACCATTCCAAAATGGCATATCTCTTTCAAACAGAGCTTGTTGGCTCCTATCACCTATTTGTAGAATGAGATGAGGGTTTTCAGACTGGGTAGATGACTCCTGTGCAGCTGTGCTACATTTCATTCTCCCTTTTGTTGCACAGCCAGTTTAGTGGGACACACTCCTGTATCCTATTCCCTGTCCCTGGTTCTTCCCAGCAGAACCTCTCACTTTGCATTTCTAACAGCGCTGTCGCTTCAGGAAATGCCTGCCTGCATTCACTGCTAAATCAAGCAGGAGTCGTGCTGGCAATTCAAGGAACACCTCATCAGAGGAAAAAAAGCAATTGCTGCTGAGCTATTGTTTTCCATTTCATTTCACACACTCAAAGAGCTCTGGTGACCACCCAGTGGGTGCCCTGAAACACAGATTCCAAGACACCTTCCTGAGCTAGAAAGGCAAACCGGATTTACTGCTGACCCTCTATTGTTACCCAGTCTCTCTTTTCCTCTTAGTTCTTTATTTTCTATTTTTGTACTTCACCCTGTCATTTTCAGTCCTTTTCAGGTCCCCTTCTCAGTTTTGTATGCAGCAGTTGGAAAGCTCTGTCCCTTTGACACAGCATGCTATGCTCAGGGACTTTTCTAAGAGGATATTCTACAACACGAGCCAGCAATTCAGTATGAGTCAGAAAAATGAGTCAGAATTCAGTAGCTTTTACAAGGAAAAAGTCTCATAAAAAGGATATGTTCATTAAGTTATTGTTTTAACTACTCTGTCCTTAACACTGATATCAGCTAATCTACTTACATGGCTACACAGCAAGTGGAACCAGCTGAAACAACAATACTCTTCCCCTTCTGCATGTTCATGAAACAGCACACACTGGATTTGCAAAGCAGGTAACCAAATCCAGCACCCATGTATGCTGTTTTTGTGGGTGTGAACAAACTGCAGCCCAATAACAGGATAAAGAAACCTAAACACTGGAGGGAGATTCAGTTCTTTGGTAGGAAGAATGGGTTTTGCTTAGAGACAGATTACACAGAGGCAGAAAAATCTCACAAGGAGAGAAAACAGGCAGACAGAGAGGAAAAACTGCAGAGTGGTTTGGCTTTTCCTTAGAATGTTTTAGGAGAACAGTATTTCCCTCCCTAGAACAGACATGTCTGGGAAATTCCATGAATGCTTTAAAATATGTGCATACAGGTCTTTAAAGGATTGTGCCTAATTTTTCAAAATGTAACTCTTACACAGTGCAGAAATGGTGCTGTTCTGATAGCACACACTTGCAGAGCCATTAACCCTGGAGTGTAATGCATGTTACTGACAAGAGCTATAAATAATGAAGAGCATACCAGATTTTATATTTTTAAAGCAGAAAATGTTCTCAGCCATGAAGATTTTGGCAAGTGAGAAATTAAAGCTTGAGATGACAGACAACATCTTAAACTTCCCAAGGAAAATCCCACAGTGTTGGGTGGTAATCTGGTCTGGTACTAGATAGACCTGAACTCCTAATTCTAGACAAAACAGGATTTCTAGAAATCTGGATATATCTGAAAACTGGATATTGATTTAACCTAGTAAGCAATGACTGTGTAATTGAGGCAAGCATGGACAGTGTAAATGAAACACTAAACAAGCCGTGGCTCTGTTTAGAAGGCAATTATTTGAGCAGTGTGACACATACCAAATGGTACCATGAAACACCACAGTTCTCAGCTAAAGGATCAGGTTGCAGAATTATATTACAGCACTAGTTCTGCAGCTGTTGAGATCTTATTTCCATTGGTAGGGCAACAGCTTTTCAAGTTTGAGATCCTGTGAAAAAAAGCTCCCAAGACAGTCTGCCCCCTCATGAGTGATATAGCCAAAGACTCTTTTGAGTTTCTCTGAACTTAACAGTTACCACTGGAAAAGCCCAGAAGTGTTTGGAGGACCTTTTTTTTTTTTAAATTTTTATTTATTAATTTTAACAGCTTTTATGTGATGTACCCAAGCCCTTTCCAGTTAAAAGAGACTTCCCTGAAGGAAACACAGCAGCCTCAGGAAAAAAAACTTATAATGTTAATTTTTTTAAAGATGAATGTCATCCTGTACATAGGGATGGGGACATTTTGGTCAGTGCATGGTCTCAGATGAGGAACTTAGCCAGGGCCCAAGAAGGTAATCTCAGAGCTCAGACCATGCTTGATCCAGGGCATGCTGTATTCTTGCTATTTGAGTCCTGAATTACTTCACTGACCACAGCAGTTTCTAAAGAAAACACCATTTTATGTGCCCCTTCCTTCTAGGCTCCTGATCCAGTTAGACTTTCAGATCAGACAGTAGGTCATTATTAATGGCATATTTATTTTGAGAGCCCCTTGGTGACTCCTTTCAGCAAATAAAAACATACTTAGAGCTGACTGTCCCTGTGAATTGTTTCCAATTCAATGGCAGGTACCTCCGATTTTCCACTGACATGCTGCAAATGAATGATTAAATGAAAGTAAATTCCACTGAGCTAAACAGTGGAAAGAGACACCAACAGCAAAGGGACTGGAAACAGACAAGCTGCAGCAATAAGAGGTGACTCCAAGTGCTATAAAAGACAGCACCCTTTTGTTGTAAGAGGTGTTATCTCTTTTGCAAGGGCCAGAAAGAAATCATCTAAATTAAAACTGGTTTTGAAAAGAAAACAAAGGACCCAGAATGTCATGGTGCTTGTCTAACACAGGCAACCTAATCATTGACATGAAGGAACAGCCAGAGAAATCACCTACAGTTCTTAAGCAAGTGGCAAAGACTTCAGAGAAGGATGTTTTTGAACCAAGCATTAAAAAATCCCCTGTTCTCTTAATAAAATAAACTGAGATCCAGCACTGGAAGGAACTATGTTGTGATACAGCTTGTGTATACATTTTACCTTAGTTTAGTTCATAAGATATGATTAGGCTTGCCCATAAATTCCTATGGGATTGGTCTTAATTCTGATTTCAGAATGACTTATGAGCCTTCAGCTCATTGAGAATAGCATGCATCAGCAACTCTGCAGAGTGCTTGTTGTGATATCAAATTACCAGACAAGTCTTTATCTCTGGATATTGAGATTTTTAGTGTATTGCCCACATGCACACCACAGGAGCAGACAGCAAGTCAACGTAACACATGCCAGGATAAGAACTCAGCAGCCACAACTGCCTTGAGGGGGCAGAGGAACCCTATTCTACCACCCAGCAGCAGAGACTGGGAAACCCTCATTCTCTGCTCTGTCAGACCCAGGGATGGCATGAGCTTAGGTACCATGAAGATAGGGATTTCTTGCCTATTTTCAACATGTTTGACCTTTGTGTTTCTTCTCTAATTCTGCCACCTTCTGAATGACAAAAATCAAAACTCAAATGCTTTAAAAGAATGGCATCCAATCTGAAATAAAAAGCTCCCACAATTTTCTTTCCCTAGTGAATGTTCTGCAATATTTCCTGCTAGGTCTGTGTTTATAACCCAAATGCTTGTACATAAAGGTGGCATTTTTGAGCTCCACCCTGGGCAGCATATTTTTCAGCTCTTGAATCTGCTCCAAAGGAACTTTTAGTACCACCTTGAAGCCAACAATGGTACACGAGTGCCAAGAGGGATTTCAATTTTTCCGTTTAAAGAAACAAACATTTCACTGCTTTCTTTCCCTCAAGCCAGACTTACTCACAAAGGAAATTTCAGAGGAATGTTTTCAAGAATATTCCTTCTATGAGGGAATCAAAACCACTGATTGACAGATGCACACATAAAAGCAACAAGTGATGCTGTTTATTGCCGTGAGAACAGCCCTGGTGTTTTATGTTTTGGTTCCTCCTCACTTGTGATTACTACATTTCCCTTTTAATAAATACTGCTCTGTACTGCTCTCCTCTTTACAAGTCAGCACACCCTGAGAGGCCAATTCAACACAACAAAACCATCTTCAAAGAGCTCCTGTACAAAAGAGACTGATTTTAAAACTTTCTCTTCTGGACTTTACAACTGGGGTACTCCAGACTAGTGATTAGAGTGATGTAAAGTTTTATTTCTCTTATATTTCTGGACAGGTGAGCACTGGAAATGTCCTGAAAACAGGAGTGGAAAAGTGAAGCTGAAGCATAAAAGACAGTCAAATCACAATTCTAAGGTACTTTTCCTACCTAAGTTCTCTAGAGTACACAGGATTTAATTAAACAATCAAACAGCTCTCCTGCAAACCATTCAGCATTTTAAAACTGCAGTGGCTGTCTCAGATCTTATCAGGTTTACAAGTGATGATTGCTACTTACTAATATAAACTCAGATTGCTGATAGAGCAGCTAAAACCATCAGATTCTGAAATACTCTGATTTTTTGCTTCTGCCATAGAAGCAGAGCAGTAGGCTCTAAGGGAGTAGTCACAGGGAAGAGTGGGGAGAAAGAGCAGATACTGTAGCTAAATTTGATAAGGCTCACAAACTAGAGCTCCTACTGATGCAGGACCAACTCTATTTTCATCTAAGAACCAAAGCATAAAAGTCTGATGATAAACATACATATTCCTGGAGATCAAGGCATAAACCCCTCATATCTCCCAATATTCAACCCAGGAATAGTTTCTGTCCTTTATTACAAAAGGTTTTACAATAGCAAGTAAAAAGAATTAATATTTGCAAAATAATTTGCTTAGAAATCATTAATAAGAGCAACCAGCACTATTACACTGTTCCATAGGGTTTAGTTTTTCACACAATATCTAGCTGTGCTGCAGATCTACTCACCACAAAACACTGCACAGGCTAGAATTCTGCTAGGATCTGGGAGGAAGTGAATATAGACTCCCAGATAACCTCTGACAGTGACCAAACACACAGAAACCACACCTGGCTCAGGATGGCCACCAGAACAAGGACTGGGACAGCACTTGTGTCTGGAAGGAAGCATCAAATGCAACTGCTTTGTTTCTTTACCCTTCCCCAGCACCTGCTTCTGACATTAGAGAGGCCAAGAACTGACCAAAGCCCACTGGCCTCCCCCTGTGGCTGTTATTGCCACAGAAAAACTGGCACAGACTGTCTAGGTTTTCATACAAGAAAGCTGCAACAATCCTTAATTTTTCTTTTTCCTAAAGAGAAATAGGAAAGGAGGTAAGAATTAATTCTTATCCACTATGCAACCTTGATACTGGTAAGTACAAATCTATTCAGTCACCACAATTCTTTCACAAAAGGGGATTCATTTCAATTCCAATCAAATCAGGTCTTTACTGTGCATTTTTAATTATGTTTAAATTTATCACCCCATAAGAAAACCAGCCATGAATCACTGAGCAGGAATGGCATAAATCAGCTTGTTCAGCTGCTTCAGTACTTTGGTATTTAAGGATTTTCAGCATTTTATTTTGTTAAAGGAAAACTAAAACATTTTAAAGGATTTGTTTTATACTGCTATTGTTCTCAGATTAGCAGCAGCAGAAATATTTAAAGAACTGATTAGGAGGCTGCTATTACAGCAAGCAAACACTGGAAGAGTTACTGCAGCCTCAATATAATCCTTAGGGAATGTTTCTCTTTGCATTCAGACACGGCTAGGTGGAATATGACTGTACATTTCAGAGGCTAAGCTGATTTCTCTCAGTGCTATTTTTAAATGAGTCATTAGAGCCACAATTTCAGTTTGGGATAATCAATCAAAAGCATAATTATCTCTTCAGGCAGAGACGTCAAGTGACCATTTAACCCAATTTACACAAATTTCAATGGGCCACTCAAACCACCAAGTTACTGCTGCTGAATGAAACTGCTCCACAATCTCCTCATACAATTATTCTCCAGGTAGCATTAACATATTCATCAACAAATTCTGTAGCCTAAAATAAACTACATAAGGAGCCTTGGATTCTATTGCCCACATTGTAAAATGCTGACATGCAAAATTTCTATCTATTGGAAGAGACTTCTTCAGGTGTTCATGTAGATTTAATAACTTCCTTTTTACACAGCATTCCACATCCTGACTGATTTATAGCCACATTTGGATGACCTGGGAATCAGTTCAACAGCTGATCAATTTTAAAATTTGCAAAAGCGTTCTGGGCACTTCCAGCAGATCTTGGGAAAAATTGAGCCTTAAAAACCAGCAAAAACCAACCAACCAAAAAAACCCAAGTAAAGGAGGACAAGGAAAGTTTATGTTTTATGTTACACATGTTTGGTTGAAGAACCTGGCAGGAAAGCAATGACCAACACATCCCAGCATAAAAATTAGCTCCCACTTCTCATCCTCCCAGTATGACACAACACACTGAAGCTAAAGGGTGCTTGTGCTTGAAAATTTGTCCATTTTTCAAACCACTACAGTCACCTAGTAAAAGAAGTCTTAAATATATGATAGGGCTGAACTAGTTAGTCATTAAATACTGCAGCAATGGCAAAGATTATTTTGTGATAAATAAATTAATTTCCTAAATTTACCTGATTTAATTTAATTCACCCAGCAGTTTGCAGCTGAAAGATAAAGTGAAAATATTTAGAAGTGCACTTCACTGTCACAGAGACTTGTACTATTTACATATTAATTGGCCTGGCACTATTTGTTCAAAAGACAGCAGAAACTTCTGTTTTTCCATGTCCAGAGACCTAAAAGCCCAGCAAGGTAGTTCAGAAAAGTGACAGAATTTCTGTATGCTGTGTAAAACCCAATGTGAGCTGCTAAGGGGCAATATAATTTATTGCCAATACTACCTAGCAAGCATGCAAAACCAAAAGGCAGCATTGCTGTATCTTAGGAAGCATAATTTTTTGGCCATGCCAGCTTGGCACAGGGATTTTATTCAGATAAGGTGACAACATATAAAAAAGTTCTTAAAAACCCAAACCAACTTTTTTTTTTTGGAATAAAAATAGATAGTTTAATTAGGTTTCTGGTGGTACATTTAAATCACATTTAGTATTAAATTAATCTGCATTAAAATATGTACAAAGAATGATGTAATGATACATAACCTCTATGTATTTGTTACAATACATGAAAACATTGAAGTCACAGTGAATTCAAGCAAACACTCCAAGTAGAAGAGCATTCCACATGTACACATTTACACAGCAGGGTAAGGCCAATGAGCCATTTCATATGACCAAAGTAAAATTAAATCTGCTATTGAACAGGATATGCTACTCTGTCAATATTTATAGTGCTACACTCTACACAGAACTATCATAGTAGTTCAGCCTCCTTCCAGGAAAATGATTCCCAGAGTCAAGCTACAAGTGACAATACAGTATCACAATGCCTGACCAAAAAGGCTTTATTGATACTGGCATTCCCTGGATTTTTCATTTGGTATTTGGCAGTTACCCAGTATTTGGATTTTAAAAACCCTGAAATCTAAAAACTCCTCTCACAAAACAAGCCTTTCAATTAAACTACAAGATTTCAATCTGGGAATACTAAAAAACATTTTCAGCGTTCTAGAACTTCACGGAGAGTTTCAAATTGTTTGTTTAAAAAAATAAAAATCATTCAAGACAATTTTAAAAGTACAATTGAACAGTAATGTAAATATGGAACTTTAAAACCTATTTTTTGTTATCAGTCAACAACTAAACACAAGAGTACATCTACTAATAAAAGCAGGCTTGAAAAATAGAAATCCAATGTACAAGTACCAGGTGATAGCCTTTGCAATTACCCAGGTAGGATGTTTAGAAAAAGAAGTGTTCAATATCTCTGTGCTGAGATCAAAATCCTTTTGACCTCCCAAAAGGCAAAAAAACACCAGTCCAGGGCTGTACCAGTACCTAAGATACACCAGAACTGCAGCACCATGAACTTTGGAACATCCAAAATCATTTCAGAGGGTCTCATCCTCAGCTTCCAGCACAAGGAGCCAAAAGGCACCACTGCATAACAAGAGCAGAAGACAAAACAGTCAGTAGTCAGAGGGCAAAGAAAGGAACAAATGGATGTAGAGATCCTGTGAGCCATGCATGCCTCTGCTGTCTAACAAGAAGCTTTGGACTAGTGTGCAGCTACTTGACAACTACAAATAAATTCTTACATCCCCATCTCTGTTCCAGGTAGAAACTACACACCAACCTAGGCTACAACCCTAACACTGGGAAAGAAAAACACAAATTCTGCATTAACATCAAAGCCAGAGGCACTGGTGTTGCCAAAATTCCATCCTGAGCTCAAACAAGCCATCAGAATTAGATGTCAGTAACAGAGGATCAGCTACAATTAGCTAATATTTCTCTCACAACACAAACTGATGCGCCTTCTCCACCATAAGTTAAAAAGCCACAAAAAGTTAGGAACAATGACAGAGAAGCTCAGGGATGATGAAACTTAAATAAATCTCTTAAGGATGAAAAAAATTGGCTTTCACATTGTCTGCCTCCTCCTCCAAAGGAAAACAGTTGTCTTTGTAAGAAACTCTTAGCTTCAATTTAAATTTTCATTAAAATTTGCCACATTTTTAAAAAATATTCTACAGAGCGTAGCAAATTACTTGATTTATAATAATCTTTAAAGCAATCCTTACAGCGTCTTACCTTTAAGACAAGAGAGAAATGAGTGCATCCAGAAATTTGCTCCGATCTTCTGTTTTCAATTCAATTACTAAAATATGAAATATTTTATTACAGTATGCAAATAACTGACAGACCAGAAGATATACTAGGTATCTTCTATTGAAGAACAATAAGCCTGAGTATACCAATTTATATTCTTACCCATCTTTAAGAAAGGGAAACTATTTGGCCAAAATGCAAAGGACATTGTTTATTTTGTGTTTGAATATTAGCAAACTAATTTGTAGGTGCTCACTCCACAACAGAGCAGGCACTTCTTATATCTACGAATATTTCTGTGAATGTTCAACATGCACTGATAGATATTGTTTAAAAGCCTGTCTCTTTTTTCAGCATGTGCAAGATAGGCTGATTTCACTGCTAAAGAGTCCCATCAATTCCACGCTGCTAAATTTAAAGCCTCACAGACAACATCTTGGACTGGAAAGTGAAGAGCACACGTGCAAAGCTCAGTGCATGCAGAACTGACACGCACACAGTGCCAGAGAGCCGGGCAGGCAGCTCTGTGCTCTGTGCAGCGGGAGGCAGCTCCGAGCGCCGCCGAGCCTCCCGCGGGCTGTGCCAGCACCGCCCCCTGCGGGCCCCGCTACTCACTGGACATCTGGAAGTGGTTGTGCAGCGTCCGGGAGCTGGTGCTCTCCGCAGCCTTCTCGAAGGCTCTTCCAAAAAAGCTGAGGCAGGAGCAGAAAAAGGGATGAGTGTCACGGGAAAGGATGTTTACTGAGGTTGAAGCAAGGAATTTTTCCTGGCTGAGAGGTGGAAATGGCTTCCAGATGTTTTTACAGGTGCCGTGTATTTAACAGACACCTCACTTATTCACTTGCAAAAATTTTTACATTGGAAGCTTTTAGAAATGAAGTCATGGGCCATATAGTAAACTATTTCCCTCTTTTAAGAAGGAAGGAAAAGAAAAACCTTACAAGGATTGCAAGATCCTGCTTGAAGATCTGCATCCTCTCTCAAAAGTACCTCTTGCACACTATATTCAGAAGATGTGTTTTTGAGAAGGATACCATTCAAGCCAACATAATCAGTGTTAAATACTACAGGAAATATATATTTGCTTCAGAGACAGCTTTAGAACTTGTAAATACTTTGCTTACTTCTTTTTGTCTGAGCTTTCTGTCTCTGGAGGAATCCCCACCATGATCACAGTTCCCTGTTCAACATCCATGGGTGCAGCCATGACCAGGGGCAGCAGCTTGCAGCGCTTGTTTTTTGTCTGGAAGTCAAAGCCTCTTTGTTACACAAGGTCAGAAAGCAATTTAATATCAGCTCCTCATGTGAGATAGCATTACAAATAGCCACCTAAGGATACAGATATTCTGCAGTTCAACAGAAAGTGATTTCTTTATGGGATATCTTAATTCACTTGCTCCTTACAGTAAAAGTCTCTTTAAGGACTAATAGAAATTTCAGGGATGTACTCCCCCAAAACTTACAAAATTACACAAATGTTTAGATTTTTATTATATTGGTAATGAAAACTCAATGCTGTAAAGTCTCCAAATAGGTATCTTCCCTGGAGCAGCATTCACAAATATGCTAAAATCAGCAGAAAAACATTATTAATAGTTTCCTATAATGCTTTTAATAATTTAATAATAAACTGAAAGTATCTGACAGAAGAATAAGTACTACACCAGCCAGAAGTTTGTGAGTCAAATGCTTTTGGTTTACTTACAGAGCAAACAAATGATTTCAGTAAGTATTTACTAAGCAGGCATAGAGACACTGGTTTGGAGAAGAGTTTCACATCTGGTGTGCCCTAGGAAAAGAAGAATTATTTCAATTACAACCCAAGATCCCATGATGATTCTTACTCTTACTTAGTTTTATTATCTGCTAACAAGTCTAGAAGCTGTGTGTGGCTCAAAGGACACTAACAAAAACCATCACAATACAGGAAGCTGAGCTCACCCAGCTTTGCAACAAAGCCCTCTCCCCTTTCTGAGGGCCGATTCTGCCTTTGGGAAGTTCAGAGCAATGTCAATATTGACCCATCAGAGGACAGCACAGTTCAGAGAAATAGGTTCTTTCTTACAGAGTAATTCTTGCTGTACCAAGCCCTTAAGGAAACTGTTATTCAAAGATGATACAGTCAAAAAGAAGAGTCAAATGAGAGCCCAGCACACAATTCTGACCTCCATGAGGGAGCAATAGAGAAATGGCCCCTGGGAAATGACAAGGTTGGTGCAAATACAGCTGGCTACTGTCTGCTGAATGGCACGTAGCTGCTTTTTGGCTAGGTCTAGTCCTTGGTGCAGCTTGTCCAGGTTACCCCTGCAACAAAATAAATAAAAATAGACACTTCCTTAGTACAATCAAGTTTTTCACACAAAAATTATATCAAAATTTTGATATTTTGGGATATTTTGATATTTTCTTCAATATTTTGATTTTTTTCTTCAATAGCTTATGAAGCAATAATTGATATTTTAGATCCATAATCCCAATACATTTGCCTAAATAAAATTGCAAAATACTGAAGAGGCATATTTTCAGTACCTGGAGAGACTGTCCAAAGCCTTAATGAAATTAGTTGTTTCAGGGCCCTCTTTCTCTGTGTTCTCCATGAGAGAAGTTGTTGCATAAACTATGTCACTTGCTGAGAACTTGTTCTTAAAGCCAAAGTGAATGCTGAAAGTCTGAACTCGCAAATCTTTCATTCTGCAAAATGAAATAGACACAGGAAAACTTATTAACATTATCAACAGTGACCAGCTGTCTCCCCAGTTTGTTAATCTTAAGTACATGAAGAAAAACCTTATACTAACATTTGCAACAAATCCAGTGTTACTTTGTCAATCTAAGAATCATATTTTTAAAAACAGCATATTAGATCACCTTCATACAAAAATATTTGAACTTAATTGGAAAGCATTTTCAGATAAAACATTTGTATTTAAAACAATTTACCCAAATTTGTTTGCAGATTCTTCAATCATCTCCCGAAGATTTTCTTTCAAAGACATGTCCATGGAATTAAACTTCTGTTTCACTTGCTTCAAGGGTAAACTAAGAACAGAAGGAAAAAAATTCATTGACAGGTATGCCAGAAGAAACAAGTATTTTGCCTTTTACTCAGAGGACTTTTAAAATTATTAGATGATTTAACAAAGTTAAGTCTGACTAAACTTGCATACATTCGTTTTTTCAGTCATTGAAAAATGAATACAAGGAAGCAGAGGTTACTTTACTGAGCTGCCATTCCATAAAAGCATACAGCAAGTGTTTCTTGTAAACCAATACACAAGTTGTGTAACTCAGAGACACTGCCACCTATTCAGAGCCTCACAATCATATTTAAAAGCTGACAGCTTGAGTACTTGCAAGCTATATTCTGAATATTTTCCTGTAAGTCATTGAAAAAAATGATCCAAATTTTTATAACTCACCCCATGTCAGCCAAAAACTCCTGGAGCCTCTTCTGCCCTTGCACAGACCAAAGCTTGAGGCTGGCAGAGGTGTAGCAGGTGTTACAGAGACTTTCATAGAGAGACCAGTGCTGGTACAGTGCCAGGCGCAGGCTGAGCAGGAGTTATGGCAAATAATTGCAAACACAAATATCCTCTGACCCTACAAACTCCACAGGCAGGAAAGGATTCAACTGCCCTTACACATTGCATGTCTGTGCTGCATAAAATGCAGCGAGAAGCTCAGGTGATGTAACCCAAGAGGAGCAATGGTGACTTGTAACCAGTTCTGAAAGGTTAAGCTGAACTGAAGCCCCACGAGCAGCTGAAGCAGGGATTCATCCACAACAAAACATTTGGATTTCCCTTTATTTTATTTCCATTCTCAGCAGAGATGGTGCTGGCATTTTTTTTTTCCCTAGGTAAAAACTCCAGAGGGGTTGAGGCCAGAGCTTCTTTAAGGATACTCATACTCAAATGCAATTCTCATGCAGTCAATGGACAGGGAATTCTCCTCATCCTGGTTGCGGTGGTTGTGGCGGGACACGTGGCGCTGCAGGACCCCAATGTCAGTCACGTACTTCATCCTGAACACAAACAAGTTGGTCACTTCACCTTCTGCCCGGGAATTTTTGTTCTTGATTACAAGAAAATAAAAATGTTTCCTGAAGTCTGCAGCAGGAAAACGTAAACCCTCCCAACTCGTTAAGTAATGTTTTTTCAATATTCATTTTTTTACCCAGGCAATTAAAATAAAACAAAAACCCCAACCAAAAAAAAAAAAAAAAAAACCAAACAAACAAACAAAAAAAAACCAACCAAAAAACCACAACCAAAACCCTACAAAAAACCCAAAACAAAACAAAATAATACGACAAAACCAAACAGCAGACTGACCAAAGAAATCAGGAATATCTTGAAACATATTACAAGATAAGTGTAACATACTATTACACTTATCTATTTTAAAATGTCCAGGTATAAATAAAAATATAACCCCAGAATTAAATGTACTATTAAAATTCTGATAATATATAGTAGAAAATAAAAAAAGAGGAAAAAATATCTGAAACTTGTTATTTAAAACTAAAGGAACCTGGAGGATACAGAACATACGAAAGTTTCTTCCTTTAATAAAGCTGTATCAAGTTCATGCTCAGGCAAACAACCATTAAACACAATTTCCTCCCAGATCATAAGTGATTGATTTATAATTTGGTGAAAAACAAAGTTAGCTTAAAAATTCTAAATAATAAAAAATAATTTTTAAAATAAATACATTCCTATCTTTGGAAGGCAACAGATCCCATTCAGGCATTAATATATTTAATATCACTGTTACTTACTTATATCTGATATTATGATACCCTTATGTTTCCTGATCTCTACTAATTGCTGCTAGCTACTCCCAAAATTAAAATTTAATAAGATAGACAAATAAATATGAAAGACCAAAAATAAAAGAATAAACTTAGGAAAAAAAAAACTTTCTTACTGAGTGATTTTATCTTGGACCCATTGATCTGTTAGGCCAACAATAGCCCACCTAAATTTTTTTGGAAAAAAAGAAATAGAAAAAAAGGTTAAACCAACAAGTATTCCAGTAGAGTATATCATATATAACCCTCTGAGCATGAACAAATCAGAAACATTTCTTACCAGCAGTACAGAGAAGTTAATAACAAAGTTATGTACTACTATTCCCTCTTTTGCAGGCATACACATACAGTACCATTCTCCCTTTTTCCATGCAAAATCTGCTGCTGCTTTTAATTAATTTACACAGATGCATCCTCTGGTAGAAGACAAGCATCCACTCCCAAAAGAAACTGGAATCTCATAGTGAAACTAAAAAATTTTGGGAAATCTTTCCTGCCTTTGTGGCAGGTTTAAGCTTCTAATCTCTACAAAAAATGATGATGGAAACCTACCACAACATGTCATTCAAGTCTTTAGACATTATCCATGCCAGATCAAACATCACCATTGCAGACTACAAGAGGGAGAAGCAAAAAGACAAATGAACACAAGACACAGTTCACTAAACAAATAGAACAGCTCAATCTGCCAAGTCCTAGCACATGTTACTAAAGCCCTGGAAATCACCCTGCAGTCTGACAATCTGCCAGCTTCTTCCTAAGATATTAAGTAGAAAGAAAAATATTCTAGAGAGCTCTGTAAACCTGCATTATACATAAAGCAAACAATTAAATATAAATAATCAGAAAGGCCAAATGACAGAAAGAACAGTTTGATGCCCTATGAGCTGTGTTTGGAATATCCTGACACTCTGAAACCTCCCTACATGCAAAAGTCTTTTTGTGACAATATTTTGTAAATAGATAGATACCCATGCAAAGATCTAAAAAGAACACTATAAAACATTAAACTAATTTAAACTTCTTTTTTAATATATATATATAGACTGCATCATATATATACAAAAATGCAAGATGTAATAATATTCTTATATTGGATAGTATTATTAGGCAATTATATAATTATAATAGATAATTATAACATTTGATATTGTCCAATTATCTTTACACTGTCACCTTAAAGTTTTATGGCAAACAGAGTTTATACTTACTGAGGTCCCATGGTATTCATATTGTTCATAATCAAAAAGAATTTCTCGTCTAAAATGGGCAAAAAAAGCAGATTTGAGTAAGTGGTGAATAGGTCATTGGAGCCAATTAAAAAATAAGCCAGAAATGGTGATTAATATTTAAATTTCATTTTAGCAATTAAAAATATTAAATGTGGGCTCGAAATTGTTTATCTGCAAGGCAATTAGACTTTAGTAACAATGTGGAAGCCACACTGAAATGTACTCATAAAGCAAAAAGGAAAAATAATTACATCACTATTCCTCAAATCCCATTTTATCTGATTTGTTCCTGTTCATTCTTACTGACTACAGTGGGAATGTAAAAGTAGAAAACAGAAGGACAAATTTCAGCCCAAAGCAGACAAAAAAAGAACATTACAGCTGTTTGAAGTGAGCCAATGCACCTACTGGTACTAAAATTTTAAATTACTATTTACAATTTCCTCCATTTAAACAATTTATCTTTATATACTTTCTAAACAAAATTATAACTAAAACATCTTGCAAATCACAGCTTATTATCTTGTGTTTGTATTCTTAACACAATTTTAATCAAAGAATGAAAGAAAAAGAAGCAACATAAGAAAACCCCATTTACACACCTGCGTGCTTCCCATTCTCGCCTTTGTCTCCTTTTCATTGTCCTCTCTATTACCTCCTGTAAATTAATTTCCAGAATGTTAAAAAGCTAGAAAAAAATATTCTAATAGATTAGCATCTAGATACTTCAATTATTAAACTTTAATTTAAAAAAAGTAATTTAAATTTTCATTAAACATATTTATTTTCCTAAAAAAAAAAAAAGAAAAAGCTATTAACAACATCTAATGAGAAAAGTAGTATAAAAAATATTTCCAAGGAGCACACATAAGATCTTTGTGAAATACTTATTTTGTGTATTTGTAATTTTCTTTTGAATTGGATTGCTTCTTTGGCTAAGACAGTGCACTTTTTAAATTACCAGGAAGAAAAAAGTACAATGTTAATGGGAAGATAACAAAGATGAAATGAAATATAAATTAAATCTAAGGATGTCTTCATATTTAGTTGTCCCTTAATGCTGCTGGTCTCATGACTTTGTTTGCTTATGTAATATAAATAGAAAATATGCTACAAGTAACATGGCAAACATGGCAAATTAAATTTTATGTGTACACTTAATATACTTTTGTTAGTTTACTGCTACAAGCACAGGTAAAATGCATTGCTAAATTATTTCTGAGCTTGTATCTTCTCAAACACTTTTTTTGTAAAAGGAGTTAATATCTAAACAAGTTCTGCTGCTAGACTGCCAAGCCCACAGCACATATAAGGAGATGGATCCTTCCAGTTCACTGATTATACAAAGAATTATGCATAAGTAAGTTCAAACATGTTTTTTTTTTTTGGAGAAAATATTTCTCTGTAGTTCAGATAAATATTTTGTTTATTAAACTACCTGTTATTTTAGACTATTTTTTAATCTTGCACTTGGATTTGTGACCTAAAGGAAGACAATTTTTAAACTCAAATATTGTTGTGATGTCAAATACATGTAATAGCAGTGTTCTTTTTCTTCCTTTCAGAACACAGCAGTGAAACAAACCTCCTCAAAACGTCTGCGCTTCTCTAGGGGCTCTGAGCCATCACTTTCATTCTCTGAGTCCTCTTCCTCCTCCTCCTCCTCATCTCTGAAGATGTCATCGTAAGCAGGAACATCAAGGTCATCCTCCTGCTTGACTAACAGCTTAATCTAGCAAGGAGAAAACTGTGGTTTAGAGTAAGGATCTTATTTAGTGAGCAAAATGCACTCTTACTTAGAAAAGAAACTTAAAAATTCATTTAGACTGTATTAATTCCTGGCATACCAAAATATTGTTTTTTAATACAAATACCATACTGGTTTATAGAAAATAATAAGAGCAAAAATTCATATTCCTTTGTCAGAGCATTATTGAAAACATTATCACTTTAATGCTTGTTAAAATACAATAATTTGTGCTTAGTATTTTAAATTCTAGATGCTGCTAGATGATGAGAAATAATACATGTCACATTCTGGAGGGATGTTTATCCTCTGATTTATGGCAGTTTGATTTATAGCAGCAAGATTAACAGGTGCTTACTACTGACAACTGCCACATTGCTAACTTTAGACATTTCACTACTGGAAAAAGAATTTTTTCTCGTCATGTACATGACTACTGCAAATATTTATTTATTAATGCTGCTTTCTGACATACAAGCTAATGTTCTAACCAGTTTTGCAAACACAGAAAAGCACTACACTGCTCACTACCACACTGTGAGGAGGTTTCTGTGAAGGAAAAGCTTTTACCTGTGTGTCATTGTAAACATTCACTACATTGATTGGTCTGTGGCTGTCACATACAAAAAAAAAAGTGTCTTCTTCAGGCTGCAAGATTTCCAGGAGGTCTACATTGGCACCACAGTTAATAAGAACAAAGTATTTGAACTGCAATCAAAAGCAGAAAAAAAGAAGCAGCTCATTAGTTAAATTGCCAGGAAACATGGAAAACTGAAAGTTCATTTACAAAACTTACAGAGCACTCATTGCCAATACTTGTGTTTGCTTTCTGATATTTGATGTCTCTGAGGCAGAAATTTTTTTTTAAGGCAAAGCACACAACTCAGGGATGTTGGACATTTAATACCAGCACCTCTATATTTCATAATTTGTGCAAACTTCATTTGACTCTATCAACATTATAGCACATTTGTTGGAGATGATGTAAAAAACTTGACAAGTTTATTACTGGTGTGTTAAATTGTAACCACAGTTTTAAGAAACCACTAATAATAATGAGCTGAATGTTGACACTTTCAGTTGGGGAAGGGGAGCAGTTTATCTTTACAAAAGATGAGCTACAGCTTAAAAATTTTCCAGTACTTTTCACCTGATCTTTATGCTCCAGAAAGGCAGTTTCAAGCTCTTGCCACCCAGCCACTGGTACGAGTGTGTATTGCACATGGTCACACTGAAACAAAGCCTGCAAGGAAGCAACAGCTGTGAGCAGAGGGGAGGGGAAACAGCCTCTCCTGCAGTGCTACACCAGGCTCTGACTCGGTTCCATACAAGCCCTCACAATAAAGGCATCCCAAATGACAAATCTGTGTGAGCTCTGAGACTGAATCACCAGTTTTCAGTGCCATAACTCATGGAAGCAAAGGTTACAAAAGCAGATTAAAGCTTCCCCCTCTCCCCAGTTCACACCCATGTACAGGATCCCAGGGCACACATATTTTCTCATACTGTCAGCCTGAAGTGACAATGAACCAAGACTTACTTGGAGTATTTTACAAGCACATAATGCATCAACATCTGAAGCAACAAGAAGAAGAACACGCTGTAAAAATAACAAAATAATAGCATTAATATAGGTGCCAAATAGAGCGTGCTGGTACATGAAATGCATAGAACACTGAGCCACCAGAAATTCAGATAGACATCATCATAAGTATAAAACAAGATTGCTTGTGAATGGACACTGCAACCAAAATTAACCAGTTTGGATACCTGTCAATATCAAAACCAAGCAACTCCACATACCTAAAATATGTCAGCTCCGTTAGGGACACGTAATTACACACACTTCTCTGAACCTCACATACTTTTGAAGTTTCACACCTAGTCAAGCCCTGCAATTATTTTCATTATGTTTAGAATGGCCTTCATTTTCAACAGAGATCTGCAATTTTAACTAAAAAAAATCTGTAGCAAAAGCAAGAGCAAGGCAACTCAAGAAATAAATTCTTTTACCTAAATCAAAGTTGGCTGGTATTTTTTTGGGGGGGAAGGGACAGGTTGGCTGGTTCTGTTTTTGTTTGTTTTGTGAGAGCGTTCTTGTAGGTCTTGGGAAAAGGGTGTTTTGAGATTTTGCTCACAGCTGGAGATATTAAGATAAATGCTTTCATTTGCACAGTCCATAATATGATTTCATCGGTAGAAATGCCAAAAGACCAACAAAAGATTCACAACCTTACCACAGTGAATGGAGTTAAGCAAACCCTGGGTTAAAAATACAATTAGCAAACAGATATGCTATAAGACTGCAGGAAAAATACTAAAGATGACAGAAAACAGTATTTAGTGTCTGGGCAAATAACACCAAAGCAGTTAGAAAGATATTAAAATAAATAATTCAGAGATGTCATGGTTAAGCATGAGATCCAGAACACACAAAAACACTTTTGCGCGAGGAGGCGAACCGTAAGTGAAATCCCTGGCGAGACCTCACGGCGCTGACGCTGCTTTGTCCCGGTTCCCAAGGGCAGGGAACGGGAAAACACCCGGGAAAGGGATTTTTACCACCCGGGGGACCACCGGACCCGCCGCCCTCAGCGCGGCCGCCTGGCCGGTGCTCCCCGCCGCCGCCCCCGCCCCGCAGCCCCCGGAGCGGGGCCAGCACCGCAGCCGGTTCCCCTCAGCCGGTTCGCCTCAGCCGCCGCGCGCCGACCCTGCGCCGTGAGGCGACGGGAACCGCGGCAGCCCAGAGCGGGGAGAGGCCTAGGGGAGGTTTCCGGCCGCCGCCGGGGCGCTCGGGGTGCCCCCCCGGCCCGGTCACGGCGCGCTGCCCGCACCTGGGTGACGATCAGATCGTAGAACTCCCGGCGGCAGTCGGAGACGAACATGGCGGGAACGGGCGCGCGCGGCGGGAACGGGCGGCCACCGCAGGCCGCGCCCGCTCAAACTGGGCGCCAAACGAGCGCCGCATCTCATTGGTCCACGCCTAATGGTGTTCTGGCCAATAGGAATGCGCCCACCCCGCCTGTGCAGCGCGAGATGCCCAATCCCTTCCGGAGCTTCGCCAATGAGATGCGGAGAAAGGCGGTGACGACACGCGCGGCTGGCCAATCCCGAGAGGGCCTCGGCCGGAAGCACCCTGCCGGGAATTGTCGCCGAGTTTGCCATCTTTGCTGAGGGCGAGTTCCTTGCTTTGCCACTAAAGGGAGCGCGGAGAAGGAGCGGCAGGGCCGCGTCAACACCTGGAGGCCGAAGAGAAGCCGAGCGGGCAGAAGGGGCTCCCGGCGATGGCCGCCTCGGAGGGCGCGAGGGCCGGGCTTCCGCCCTCACCCGCAATGGCCGCCCAGGCGGGCGGCGCCGCGCGGCACGCTGGGAAGGGCGGGGCCGTGGGTGGGGCCCGGCCCAGCCCGTGAGGCGAACGAGCGGCGCTGGCCCGGCCCGGCCCGGCCCGGCCGCCCCGAGGGAGCGCCCGCCGCCGCCGCAGCCATGGTGAGACCGGGGAGGGGCCGCGTCACGGCGGCGACACTTCAGGAGCCCTCAGTGGGTGCCGTGGCACTTGGTGTGCTGTAGAGACTGATGATTGCGTTCTTCTCTGTGTGTTGTTTTTCCTCTCCAGTTCTCTTTTAATATGTTTGACCACCCCATCCCCCGGGTGTTCCAGAACCGTTTTTCAACCCAGTACCGCTGCTTCTCGGTGTCCATGCTTGCCGGACCTAATGACAGGTCAGATGTGGAGAAAGGCGGGAAGAGTATGTGCATGTTTTATTTTGACTAATAAACTGTTGGAAGAGTGTTTGTCAATAGTGTCGAGCATTGCAGCTTTTGGCCGAGGCAGCGGGAACACTGAGAACACGGTGGCACAGTGCTGAGCAGCCTGGGTCGGGCTCTGAGGAAGGAGGAGGGGTCATGTTCCCTTGCGTTACTCGGTAATTTAAAGTGTTTGCCAAGTGAGTCGGGGTTTATGGATATTAGAAGGAGAGAGACTTCAACCATAAAGTTTCTTGTTACAGTTTTGTATCTGGTGTGAGCCATAGAAGGTTATGATTAAGGAGTTTCTCCTCCCCACCGTGTTGCACTTAATTTAATTTATATAAAGAAAGAAATAGATTGACCAACTTAATTTTCAGGTTGTCAGAGTAATGCTATGTTGTTTTGAGTTGGTATCGATTGAAGAGCACCTGTGAGCCCTAACAAATAAAATTATTTTTGGGAAAAATTTTCTTTAATTAAAGTATTGTAAAACCTTGTCTTCTCTTTTATTTTTTCCCTGATTTTAATTCTGAAATCTCTGCATAGCAGGGATATCATGACTGATTCGACTGAACTGTCTAAATATGAATTTTCAGATTTTAGCATCTGCTCTTTTTTTAAAAGAGATTTTTAGAGAAAGGAAGAATAAAATTTTGTGTTATGTAGTCTTGTACAGATGTACTTTTCCTAATTTTACATTCTTATTCATTTCTGCAGTAATTATGCCACCATCAGCTTTGGATCAACTCAGTAAGTGAATACTTTATTCTGGAATAACAGCATTAGAAATAGGAACAGAGGTGTATTTTAGTTATCTATTTAAGTATTAAATAGATACAATGAGAATAATTAATTTAAAAATTAAGGTATTTTTTCTGTCAGACTTCATGGGGCTTGTCTGCTTTCAAGTACAGACATCTGAAGTATTGGGCTCCCTGAGCATTTGAAGTTCTGAGTGCAGTGCCACACTGGATCTGTGTATCTGCTTTCTCTAGTTTTGAGCAGCTGGAATAATGGTGTGAGGGCACTCCTCTCCTATGGTCTGGCCCATTCTCTTGGTGATGTTTGATTTCTGAAAGCTTCAGAAATGTGCTAGGGGCTTTTAATAAATGAAACTTTTTTCTCCTTTCTCACTAGGCCGCCTTAATATTACTTACCCCATGCTGTTCAAGCTGACCAACAAGAACTCAGACCGAATGACTCACTGTGGAGTGCTGGAGTTTGTGGCTGATGAGGGCATCTGTTACCTTCCACACTGGGTGAGCTGCCTCATGCTGGACTGTCAGAACCTGAAAAGTGGGATTAGCAAGTTGCCAAGTTTAATAGTAAGGAGGTGGAGTGTTTCCTGACAGTGCCTGTCTCTGCTGGTCATGTTCCTACAGCAGCCTTCAGCAAAGCAGACTGCTTTTAGCATGCACCTGACTGTTCTTCCTGAAATTGAATATACACAAGAGCTGATAAACACGGGAGAGAGATTTGAAAACATCAGACACATTGACAGGGCTTTGTGTGTTTGTTTCCATTCTTGCAGATGATGCAGAATTTGCTGCTGGAAGAAGGAGGCCTGGTGCAAGTGGAGAGTGTGAATCTGCAAGTTGCTACTTACTCAAAATTCCAGCCACAAAGTCCAGATTTTCTTGACATCACCAATCCCAAAGCTGTGTATCCTTCCTATTCAATTATGGAATAAGGGGGAAAAAATTTCTTCCAAATTGGAATGATGAAACAGAGTGTGCTTTTCATGTGTGGCTCGTACACTTTCAGTAGTACATGGCCACTGCTGCTCCTTCTGAAAACAAAAGGGGTGAGGAGCTGATGTGCAGAGATGTGGTCAACTGTTGGTGCAAAGTGTGGTCTTAAAATCCAATGAGTTTTGAATTTCCCTTTGAAGAACTTAGACATCCTAACATTTCCTAAAATCCTATCTGCAGTATACTGATGACTTTTAAACCATATTTGAGAAACTAAGGATTAGAGATCTACAGTATGGTGACTTTAAGGCTTTGATGTTTTACTGAAAACAAATGTTTCATCTTAACATATTCCAAAGACTGGAAAATGCATTG
Source organism: Fringilla coelebs (assembly GCF_963513975.1). NCBI lineage: Eukaryota > Metazoa > Chordata > Aves > Passeriformes > Fringillidae > Fringilla > Fringilla coelebs. The sequence continues at coordinate 7,801,024 of NC_140043.1, read as the reverse complement.
AGGAACTTTGCCTGTCTAACTACTGGGGATGTGATTGCCATCAACTACAATGAAAAGGTACAGTGGAGGGTTGAGGATTGTAGACTAAGTTCAGTTGTTGGATGTTGGTACTAAAACAATCAACCCAGAGCTGTGCAGTGTTTTGGACAAGTAATCCCACCTGTGAAATACAGTTGGCTTTCTATTGGAGGGAAAAAGGAGTCAGCTAAGTCTTTTTCTGAGCTGCTGTTTAAGTTTCTTTGGACTCAAAAGAAAATAAATGTTTGTGCTGTTGAAGGTTTTACAAGTCAAAGGAAAGAGCTTATTCTAAATTCAGAATTTGTTTTCAAAAATGCAGATTAAAGTAAGAATGCAGCAAGGTACAGTAATGGGTTCTCTGGCTTCTAAGTTAAACCTTTGAAATTCTGTACAGAGACCCTGCAGTATCTAAAGAGAACTTATTCAACCTAAAGAGAACTTACTCAACCTAAAGAGTACTTACTTCAGGTCTAGAGGGAAAGGTTTAGATATGCTTTCCTTACACATAATGCAATCTTCCAATGTCTGTGACTGTTTCAGATCTATGAGCTTCGGGTAATGGAGACCAAACCAGACAAGGCTGTGTCCATCATAGAGTGTGATATGAACGTAAGTTAAAGCTGATGGGGAAAGTCTGCCCTAACTGTGTCCTCCCCTGAGGAGGGGACACCTGTGCAGTGATAGCTCTGCACACCCAGCCCAGCCAATGCTGCAAGAAAGGTGCAATCCATGGGGTTGGGAAGATGACTCACTTGGGAGTGCTCATGTGCCTTTGTAACCCCATCTGTGATCCTGATTGGCACTTCATGTACCATCAGGTGACTGCAGAGCCTAGAATTTAATGTTTAGCTCTGGCATGTTTTATCTGAGTTTTATTTAATAGCCTTGTCTTGACTCACATTTCAGTGATAATGTGGAGCTGTTTTCCTGCTCTGTTTCCATTACATGCTAAGGTTAATTCCTAGGAAGCTTGGTCTTTTTTTTCATTCTGAGTTAAAATCTTTAACAACCAAACCTTAGTTCTTTTTAGATCAAATGTAGTGATAATTGTTCATGGAGTTTTGAGGAATAGTAGTATAAAGCTTATGATTTAAAGACAAATATTAATCATTGGTTCTTTCATGCTTCTTGTGTAACTAGGTGGATTTTGATGCTCCTTTGGGGTACAAAGAACCAGAAAGAAGTGCACAACATGAAGAGACCGCTGTACGTTAAACTTTTGTTCTTCTAAAATGCATCCCCTAGAAGTCACTATTGATTGTGGGGGGAGTGCCAACATAATTTTTTTATTTAAACAAGTTCTGAGGGATAAATTTTACTTACCAGAAGCTTTTGCATGTGTTACTTAGGAGACTGGTGCTTACCAGCTATTGTTTTGGGAAAGTGATTGTTCTGAAGTTTTGTTTGGTCAGCAATACTTGGAACTGTTTTCAGGTCATGTGCATGTCAGAACAGAAACAAAATGATATTCTTTTTCCCCTCACAGGATGTGGAAACAGACCACAGTGGATATATGAGTGATATAGGATTTCGTGTAAGTGCCCTGTTTCTGCTGGTTTCTGAATGTTGTAAAATGGTGAAGGAAAGTTGTGCTGAACAACTGCAAAATATTAGTGCCTGTTCTTAGAGATGCTTGTTATTTGACTAGCAAGTGCCTGTGAATGTTTTGTGTGATCACAGCCAGGAGCAGCATGACTTGCTCTCTGCAAAGGGCAGATGGGAGACTGAAACAGACCCCTACACCCACAATTCATCAGCTTATTTGTACCAAAAAGAAGCATGCTGAATTAAATAACTAAATAAAAATTGCTGTAAGATTTTACAGATGTAACATCCTTGTGCAGTGTGCTTTCAAACACCAGGAGTTCATTTAAAACTGGTTATGTATCCACAGGCGTTCTCTGGATCTGGGAACAGATTGGATGGCAAGAAGAAAGGTGTGGAGCCCAGTCCCTCACCAATTAAGCCAGGAGACATCCGAAGGTATGTCTGTATCATTCACTTGTAAACCAGTGCAGGATCAGTGTTTGAGCAGAGTTTGGTTTTTTCCCTGCTCCTGCAATATAAACAAACTAATCTTGTCATGAGTTTGCCTTAGAAAATAAATAGTCTTTCTTATCAACAGGTAATGGAAACATACCTGTGACCAACCTTCCACAACAACTCCAGTATTTGATTATTTACTTCTGCAATCCTCAGAAAATAATTCAGTGGTTTAACTCTGGAATTATTTAGAAATGAAAATGTGCAGTCAGTGTTGATATTACACTGACAGACAGAATAGGTCTCTCTGTGTCAAATTCAACAGTATATAAACATAATATTTTTATGCTTCTTTTCCAGAGGAATTCCCAACTATGACTTCAAGGTTGGTAGAATCACATTCATTAGGAATTCACGTCCACTGGTCAAGAAAGTGGAAGAGGTAAATAAAGTTGAATCCTCCTGAGTTTTGCACAGAATTAGAACATTAGAACTAAGATCCAAGTTTGTGATCCCTCTCTTTTTCCCCTTGTTTTTTTTACGGCATGCTTCTGTTAAAAAGGGGCAGTAGTTTAGAATGGTTTGAGGCACATGAAGCAGCTCTGAGATCCTTGTTACTGATGGAAAAAATTGGCCTGGTGCCAGTTTATTAAGCCAATTGGCTGAAAGGTCACCAAAATGCTGCTATTTTATTTTCAGGAAGAAAGTGATTTTTATCTAGATTAAGGATGTCAAATGTCTACAGTCAGTGGCTGCTCTGATGGAATATTCTTGTTAGCAATTGTCCAGCTTTCATCACACACAAGCAGTGAGCCAAGAGGTAAAACTCTTTTTCCCTCTTTCTTTTCCCAGGATGAGTCTGGAAGCCGGTTTATTGCCTTTTCAGGAGAAGGCCAGTCCCTGCGCAAGAAAGGACGAAAGCCCTAAGTTGTGGTACCTTCAGCTAGTTAGGGGGAAAATAAAATAACAGTTGCAGCATCTTGGATCTTAATATTGCAGTTGAGAGATCGTTTTGCAACACAGGAGCACTTAATTGGTGTTTTGGTTTCATGTTTAGAGCTGGAGCTGTCAGACTGTCTTGATTTTCAGTTGAAAATGAAGTTGTGGGAATTTGGAAGAAGCTTTTTTTATGTGTTGTAAAGAGGGGAACGCAGATCTGTGGTAAACCTGAGAAGCAAAACTAACAAGCTTTACCTTACTAAGGGTACAGTTCTTAGACTACATCTTCCCCTCATCTCCTGAGTGATGATGATCTCATGTTGCTCTGTGCTTGGTATTTTCCTCCCTTTATATGTGTTTTGCCACAATTTCAGATCAGCTTTTTGGTGTGGTGCAAATAAAGGGTGACTTTGGTGTTTAGGATTTTAGTGCAGGGAATCTCTTTGAGCTTAGCTTCAGGTGTTGGGTTCTTAATCATTCTAAGCAAACCCCCTAAGTAATGGCTTTTTATATTTATAATTAATAACATGCCTTTTAATAGTTCAGATACTATAACGTAGCGTAGCAATCTCTTGGCACGTGTAGGGAGAGGAGGGACCCAGCTGCACTGCCCGGTGCGGCTTTGGAATGGTGCGAGCGTCTCCTGTGCACCCTCTCGTCTGCCGGCGAGCGTACCCGGGTGCAACCCCGCGCTCTCCTGCGAGCCCGAGTAAAAGTTCCTCGTTCCCAGCTGCGTGCCTGTGTGGTGATTTCGAGCAGACCGAGGGCCGGGCGCTGCCGGGCGCCGCAGCGCCTCCCCGGGCAGCGCCCCGCCGTCGCGGCCTGCGCTGTTCCCGTGGCGGCCGCGGCGCAGCCATTGGCTGTCGGGCCCGGCGCCGCTCTGTGCCGCCCCTCGCCATTGGCCGCGGGCGCCGCCGTAAGCGCGGTGGCCATTGGCGGCGGCAGCATGGCGGGCACGGGCGGCTCCTGGCGGGTGAGCGGGAGCGGGGCCGGGGGGCGTCGGGGTCGGGATCGGGTGGGCGGCGGGGCTCACTTCAGCCCGGCAGGACTCGGTTCAGCCCGGCCATGTCCGTCCGCAGCCGCCCCGCTCGTGCGAGGATTACTGGGGGGAGTGGAAGCATTGCCGCGGGCTGCGCCACGCCTTCCACCACTACTACGCGCACGGGGAGCTGCCCGAGTGCGGCCGCTGGCGGGAGGACTACGAGGCCTGCCGCGCCTGGGAGAGGGACCGCGCCGCCGCCGCGCAGGTACCGGTACCGGCCCCGGCCCCCTCCTGCTCCTGCTCCCGGCCTGCCCGGGGCTCTCTAGGCCAGGGCTGCTGGGACTGAAACCCCCCAGCCGCGGGGGTGGGGAGGGTTTGGAAAAGCAGGCACGGAGGTGGGTCGGGTTGTCTTAAAATCCAGTGAAGGATCCAGGGAGTATTTTCGTTTTTCACCTGTAAACGCTCTCGATTTCTGTTACTGTGACATTTCCTTCCTAAAAGGGAGATCCGCCACGTTACAGGGAAAAGGCATTCCTGGGTGTCTAGAAACGCCCCTGGCTCAGCCCCGCGGACACTGGACCGCACGAGCCCAGCAGCGCAGGCTCCAGCCCAGCTCCTCCCTCCCGCCGGCCAGGACAGATTCTGGCGAGGAGCGTTCCACAGCTGGGCGAGTTTCCTTCCTAACTTAGGAGCCAGAGGCAAAATATAAACATGATTTAGTTAAAAACTTGTATTCTGGCTTACTTAGATAACATTTAGCACTTCTGCTTAAGCATGATAAATTTTTATTTCTTCTTTTATCTCAGATGTTCACAGCAGGAAATCAGCTCTGTATGACTGAACATCCAACACTATTATTGAAATATTTTTTTTCCTGTATTTCAGGAAGCTTTGTGCAAGAGTGAAAGAGCTAGAGTTATGGAAAAACAGAAATATGCTCCAGTGTGGAAGCTCAGGAAGAGCCCACCACCTGACTGGTATCTACCACTTGACCACGACAAATCAAATTAGCAAGACTGTTTTCTGTGTTTGGTCAGTAGCATAATACACAATTCAGAATTATGCTTTTTTTTTTTTTCCTTCCACATCATCTTGGAAGTTATTAAACTGTAACTCTGCCCTACAATACTTTAGCACTCACTCAAAAATTCTGAAATTTTATTTAAACACTGAATATTTTTAAAGGGAGATTTGAGGTGCTTAATTTGATTGTGGTCTTTTACTGTTGATTTACATTGCAGGATTTCATTTCAGCAGGCACCTTTCATATTAATGCATACATGCTCTAGCTCTGAGGGCCTCTTGCCCTACCAGCTGGCTTTGAGCACTTCTGGAACAAGGTACCCACCCCAGGCCTGCCAAATGGGAAAAAACACCAAGCAGGGACACTTCCTTGTTGGCCCAGGACAATCCCAAACACTGGGCATTTAAAGACATTTCCCAGAATCAGGGTTGTGGTGGTTGAAGAGCTTCTCACATGTGGGCTGCACACCCTGAAACTGCCCCTTTGTGGAACTGCTCTCCAGTGATGGTGTGTATTGTGGCAGTATTCAGAACTATTAAAAAATAAAGGTTTAAACGAATGTAGAGAGAGATCTCGTTTTTATTAGGGCAAACCCACAGAAATGTAGTTACAACAGTTACATGGCAATATAAGAAAATAAAAAAATTTGCTTTGCCACTTTGTAAGGTCATGTAGCTTTGCTAGGTGTGTTACTACCTGGATTGTCATTAAAACACAGAGATACTTCATTTATGTTTTTACAGTCACATCCTGCATTGTTGTAACCTGCAGGAAAATTTATTACTCCATTCTTCCTTCCTTCAGTCAGCTGAGCACCTCCAGGCAGCTCCCCTGTCACTGTGTGTACACCTTGGTGATGTCAACGCACTTCCCCTCGGGGGCATCGTAGCCAGGAAGGGGAGGGGTGTAACTGGGTCCCTCCCTCTCGAAGGGGAAGAGCTCTTCATCTCTCAGGATTGCTGCCTGGTACAGCTCCTCGGATTCCAGCTGCAGCTCCTTCAGTGCCTCCTGCTGAGATTCTACAAGGGCTTGAATTGCTTTCTTTTCTGCCTCGTCTTGTTTCTGCTTAAACAAACACCACTTCTTCAAAAGTAAAACTCTTCTTTCAGACTCTTCAGGGGAAAGATCGGGCAGACTTCGCACCCTGATGAAGAGAAGGGGTAACACTGTAATGGAGAAATAGCCTCACTCCAAATGCCAAAGCCAGAAAAACAAAATGCCAAAGCCAAGAATCCCACCACCAGGCAAAACCCCCCCACCAAACACAGAGAACACACTGAATTCACTAGTAATTTAGTCAGTCTGTGAGGTCTTCCAGTCACTCTAACAGGAAATGCACTGTTTTTCATTATTTTTAGCAAGAACAAAATAATATTTCCTGTCCACGTTTTTGTCCTGATGGAGGTGGGTAAGGTTTTGTATCAATGCTGGCACTGTGTTGCAGTTGTGCAGAAGAAGAAATTCACTGTGAGTGCAGGTGCATGGTGAAAGGCAGACCCACTGACCTGTTGCTCTCTGTGTACTTCAGTGGTGTTATAAAATCCTCAATTGGAATCAGTTCTGGGGCAGCTTTTTCCAATTTTTTAAGCTTTTTCTTCATACGCTCCTTCTGTGCTTGCTCTTTCTTCACATCCACTTTCTTTTTCTTCTTTGGTTGTGCTCTACAAGGGAAATAATAAATGAAAATATATTTTGTCTTTTAATTCAACACCAGCAACTTTCACTTTCTTTTCCATTGTTTCATTTGTCCCTGACACAAGTTCCAGGCATTACTTTATTCAAGTAATGTCATTTCCAGGAGCCAGTGACATGTCTGCTGAGATTTTCTGCAGAGAGAACTGTAACTGCCTGGGAAAAGCAATTTTGTGCTGAACATCAGAATGACCCAAGGAAGTTCCACAAAAAAATTGAATTAGAGTTGTTTTAACTGGCTCAGAGTGCAGCACAGCAGGTTTATTATACAAGTGGCTTATATGTTGGGAAAGACCTTAACCCTCACGTGGTTCTAACCCCCTGCCATGGGCAGGGAAACCTTTCACTAGACCAGGTTGCTCCAAGCCCTATCCATCCTGGCCTTGAACAAATACTCCTGTTATTTCACATTAAAGAAGACTTCAAGTGGTTTTATACATGCTTCTGAAATTTCTGCATTTGGAGCCAAGTTCAGGCTGTAGATATTGTGTTCATGCAGATCCAAGATATCATTGCACACTCCACAAATGACCCTCATTCCTGCCTGGCAGACTGAACCAGCATTTACTGTGTGAAACACTCCCTCTCCTAAGAGCTACCTGGGTGTTTTAAATCAAGCTGCATCAAAACAAAACACAGACACTGAAATGTGGCACAGAAATACACATGGGCTGCCTCTGCCTTCACAGCAAAGCATTTCTGGTTCAGCCAGGCTTTCACTGGTGTTCCCAGCAGGGAATTCTGGAGCACTGCATAAACCCCAACATTTCCAGCTGTGGTTGTGCTACCCACAAGCACAAAGTGGTAACTGTATCACCTCTGAACTCTCCACAAGAGGCCAACAGTCCCCAGCTGCTCTGCCACATAGAAACTTAAACATGTACAGTTAAAGGTTAAATATGGACTTGGGAAAATTTGTGTTCCCCCAATGGATGAGAACACTTCTGTGTAACTCCAAGATAGCTGCACTCACCTCACAGGGAGGGATGTCCTGAACCCCAGCAATGAGCTCTGCCAGTGACTCCCTTGGAGCGGGACCCTCTGGGGCAGCCAGGAGCTGCAGGAGGAAAAGCAACATAAGGCTTGATGAGGAACTGACTCTGGTGTCCTGGATTCTGCACAAGAGCTGTTTGTTATTCACATTTTACAGTGATGAGATTTGAACAATCTTTGCCCACTTCATTCATGGCAGGACACGGCGTTTGCCTAGAGATGACCTCAAACTCTTGAGCTAGGAAACTGATCCCAAATATGGACTGGTCGGTGTGAGCCCAACAGGGTACCGAGGGGTGAAAGAGCTACAATTTTTGGATAGGTTATAGCTGTTTTATTTTTAAGCTCTGACAATGACCCCTCTGAGGAGCTGGTGTGGGAGAGGTCAGACCACCGCCGTTCAGATTAGGAGGGCGATGCCGACTGTCGTATCTCGGCGGCTGTCACGGGAGGACGAACCGGCCCGGGTGCCAAGGTACCGACTTCTCCATGGCCCAGCCCGGGATCAGCCCCGGGAATGGGCGGGAACGGGCTGGGCAGGCACTGCGGCTAAGGGGCGCTTCCCGAGCTCCCTCCCCGCGGTCCCGGGGCAGGGCAGCCGCAGGCCCGGTCCCGGAGGGCGGTCCCAGCCGTACCTGAGCCGGGCCCCGCGGAGCCCCCGCGCCGCCGCCGCCGCCGCCCACATGGCCCCGCGCTGCGCCGCGCCGCCGCCGGCCGCGCTCCGACCCCGCGTCCCCCGTTCCGGAGCACAAACGTTCCGGCGGGCGCCCTACGCTCCCGCCCCGCCGGCACCGCCCCGCTCCGCCCGGCAGGGGGCGCTCGTCCGCGCTGCAGGGCGGGCGGCGCCCGGCGGGGGAACGGCGGGGTCGGGGGCGCTGTTTCCCGCCGGGCCGGTTAGGCGGTTGCCAGGCGCCGAGTTCCGGCGGTGCCGGATCGCCGGCGGCGCCGGGCGGGGGATGCGGCGGGGCGGCGGCGGCACCGGGACATGGAGCGGCGCTGAGGCGGCTCGGGCCGGCCGGGGGCGCGGGCACTGCGGCGCCGGGCGCGGGCCCATGGTGGCCGGCCGCCGCTGAGCGCCGCGGCCGCGGAGGCAGCCCGGGCGGAGCCGCCCTGGGGTCCCGAGGGCGGAGGCCGGCGGGGGCCCCGGGCGGGGAACAATGAAGCTGCTGAAGCCGACCTGGGTCAACCACAATGGTGAGGGCCGGCCGGGCAGCAGGTGCCGCGGGCCGGCCGGGCAGCAGGTGCCGCGGGCCGGCCGGGCAGGTGCGGCGGGGGAACGGGCGTGCGGCACACGCGGGGGGCGCGGGGCGGGCGGAGCCTCGGGCCGCTGCCGGGCGCTCCCCGGGCGGCCGCGGGCGCCGGAGCTCCGCCGCCCCGGGAACGGCGGGTGCGGGCGGGGGCAGCGGCAGCAACAAGTCCGCGCCCGCGCCGTGCCGGCGGACGGGAGCGGGAGCGGAGCCCGTCTCTGGAGCCGGGCGGGTTCCCGAGGGCGGCGCGGGGACAGCTCGTCCCCCGGGAGGGGGCTGGAGGGGACCCGGCCCGCCCGGCACGGCGTGTTCGCTGGGGACAGCCGGGCACAGCCGCGCCCGGGCTCCGCGGGGACGGCTGCGGGCTCCGAGGGAACGCTGAGTTGATTCCGCCGGCCGGGCAGGGCCCGGGGCCACTCCGTGCTGGCGAAAGTGCGGAGAGAGAGTGTGAATGGAGTACGGCCCGTGCGGAGGTCGCGGTCGCCTCGGCGTGAGTGTCTAGGCAGGATGAGTCGGTACCCCGTGCACTGCACTGACCGCCCGGCTCCCACATTACTGACACAAGTACAGTATTAAAAATTCTCAAATGCACTGAGCTGTGCTGTCGTTCTCCACGGAGGGAAAAGTTTCTTCCAGCAGTTCTTTCAAAACAACTCCCTGAATTTATATGGTGTCCTGTCTGCCAGTCCTCTGGTGATGCTGAAGTCATGTGTGAGCTAAAACAGCTCAGAGTAAAGTGTCGACATTGACAGAAGGCTTTGTACTTTACTTGTGTGGCAAATACAGGACAACACCAGAGTTTATGTCATTACACTGCTTAGGATGAATTTCCAGATTAATACCTGTACTGTTCCTGGTGAAGCACTGAGAAGAAACCTAACACAAGAGCTCACTTCTGTTTATGCAAGTTTTGCCCTCAGATTCATGGGTACAGCTTTATTTCAGCTGCAGATTTTATACTCTGTCAACATGTAAATGTCATTAGCTGGGCTCATGTACCTGATTGGTATCTAGAGTAAAACTAAGACCAGGTTATTCAAGCTGGAAAAGTGTCCTTTGAGTTAAAAACCCCAGGTAGAACTTTACAGCTGCCTTTCTGCATGTGTTGTGTCCTTTGTGTTCATGCTGCAAATGTTGGTTACAATTTAAGCCTCGAGTTGCCATTCTTGTGCATCTTTACTTGGCCTGCTCTCCAGGGACTCTATAGGCAGCAGATGGACTCAACCTTGTAACCAAAGGTTGTACAGAACTGAAAAAAATGTGGAAGTGCTTTATTTGAGATGTTTTTTACATTTCTGCTTGGTTACTCTAAACAAATATAGCATTTACATCTTAATCTCTGTAACTTCTTTCCTTAGTTTTTTAATGGGTGCACCTTTTGCTTTGGGTATGTATTTGAAATCTGTAGCATTTTAGAACACATCCAACCATTGCAGAGCACAGGCTGCAGCCAAGCAGGGCTTCATTTATAGAGCCCTGTGATGATGGATAATGCACTACACAGGGCCTTGATGGTCCTGAATTTTACTCCCATTTCTGCCACTGACCTTTTGGGATGAGTTTGGCCAAGGCACTTCATCATCATTTCATCACCTGCAAAACAGATATTTGCCACCAGCTCCATTTGTGAGGTGCTCTCAGGGCTGCAGAGGTGTGCAGGACTGTGAGACAGTCACACATTGCTGTCCTTGGGGCAGGGAGTGCAGGATAAAAACCGGTGAGTTTAGTCAGCCTCTTGTAACGAGCCCGGGTTCCAGATCCTCCAGGCATCGCTGCCTGTCAGGAGTCTCCATCCCTCCACATGGGCCTTCCTCTTGGCTCTGAATCCTCTCCAGAAACAGGGTGAAGGGAATTCACACTCTGTGTGCTGGAGACTCTGTGATAATCCTTATTCCTTTGGTTTCTGCACAGGCACACGGGGCTGCCTCAGTGTTGTCGCTTGTGAATGAGTCCTGATAGCGGGGCTGCCTCTTCCCCACACCAGATCCAGCTGCTGTAGTTCAGCCTCTTCCCACTCAGTTTTGGGAGTTTTGTTTTACTGAATGGACTAGAATGATGCTTCCAGGCATACATTCTCCAGGAGATAATAGACACTAGAAGTGAGTGTTGTAGCCAGGAAATCCAGCACACCTGGGAATTGTGCGCTGCACAGCTGAGATGCTGCGTGCTTACAGTAAAAGCACTTCAGCACATTTTGGCTCTACAGGTTTTTGCCTTGGAGTTCTTAATGTCACTTTTTCTGAGTGCTTATTGGAATTATTTCTTGCTCAGATACATTTTCTATAAGCTTTTCATGCACTTAATGTGGGTTTATCAGATCTTTGCATGAAGTTCTCATTATTGTTGTGTTCTTCTCTTCTATGTGTCTTTGACTTAGAGCAAGGAAGAATATTCAAAAGTGCAGTCTAATGGTGGGGGTGAGAGCAGATGACTGTAAGATACAAGTGGTGGGAGTGGCTTCTCTTTCCCAGTGTTGCATTCAGTACCTCTGTACAGATGCATCATTCATCCAGCAGCTGCCTGTTCACACTCAGCACGCAGGGTTTTGAGAGCCCAGGTGCTTAAACACAACTCAGGCAGGCAAACACTGATCCCTGTGGGAAAGGAAGTCCCTTGCTGTTCCAAGAAACCCTTGCAAGCCCCAAGGTGCTGCTCATGTGTAACAGCCTGTGGAAACTGGAGCCTGCTGTTGTTTAAATATGGGCATGGAGTTTATCTCTCCAAGCTGTAATGGTGGAATGTAAATATTTGAATTGATTTGTGAGTCACGTTGAATGTTATATATTAGATGGGCTGGAAGCAAATTGGATAGAAATTCATTCATTTTGAGGTGGAAATTCATCTAAAACTGTTCTTATATTTAATTGATTATTGTATAAAGTTAAGCAACAAACAAAAATGATGTAATGTGTAAAATTGCTTTTATTCTTCACTGGTGTATTTTTTTTTAAGATGGGACCTTCTCCTTGGGTTTCAATTATCTTACTTAGATCTTTTTGTTCCAAGCTTGTTTCATTATCAGTATTTCTTTAAGTACATAATGCATATTTGGGTTCTTTAAACAAATAAGCCCACAGGACATCTGGTATATGATAAGGTGTTCTGTTTTTAATGAACCTGATTTGCCTCCTCCTGCAATGTGATTCTGGGAGCTTCAGTAATTTAGGCTTATCTTTTTTAAGAAATTATTGCAAGAGGTCAGAATGTCTTAAAACACACTGTTTTAGATTTTAGTGTTGCTGCTTAAATATCACATTTTGTTTTGGTGCATCATTGCTGTTGGGAAACTCAGCAGATCTCAATTAGGAGCATGGGAAAGCTTCAGTCACTTTGAAGCAGGGCCCTTGTGCCTTTTGGCTTGTTTCAACAGGAACTAACAACATAATCTGATAAAGACATGGACCTGGGGAAGAAGATGATTGCTATCAAATAATGGTTTCTTCTTCATTATTTTGAGAAATTGAAGGAAGTGAAGAAAAACACAGTATCTGTGCTCAATTTGTAAAACCCAAGTAGTATGGAACAATTCTTGCAGCTTTAACCTGTTAGAGTTATCCAGCACTGTAGATGGCATTCTCTTGACAGTGGTACCCTGGAGGAAAGGGCACCTTGGCAATGCTCTCTGTCCTGTGACCACTTCATCTGTTCTTTGCTTTTGTTCTTTTTTTTTTTAATTAGTAATTGGACTTTAAGTACTGGACAGATCATTGTGTATCATTAGTTACCTGTGGAAGAAGATCCTGGCTCACAGTTGAGCTGTGTAGGAAACTTTGTTGTCCAGGGATTCATTTATTACTGCTGCCTTTCCTGGGTGCAAAGTCCATACCCTCTTTAAACTTCATGTATAAAATAATGCCCTGTGACTGATAACTTTCACTGAGGTCTGTATTTTTAGGATTGTAATAACCATTTATGAAAATCTCAGTGCTTATTTGATTGAACCCCAAATTTATGCTAGGAAAAACCTAAAAAGAAAATGTTATCCTGCCATGGAAATATATGAATAGTTTGTGTTTGAACACGTGGTCATCAGTGCCAGTTCCCATTCATGTCATAAAATAGAGGAGAACTGAAAGTGGCTTGGAGTGATCAGAAGTGTGACATTCTTTGTGCAAGGAACAGATGAGTAGAGCAGGACTCTTTGGGCAAGGAGATCATTGGGCTGGGGGCATGATGAACACAGTTGTGAGTGGTAGAAAAGGGATCAGTGTTGAGTGATTTTTTATTCACTGTTCTTCTCTACAAGAATTGTGTTAAAGTAACAAATAGCTGGTACAGATCCTCAGAGTAGGTGGTTCCTCACAGAGTGCATGGCTGAGCAGTGCATCTCTGTGTAGGGGTTGTTGAATTATGGATCTGAGAAATGGCTCATTGGATTTATAGAAGAAAGTCCATTGAGGGCCCCTGTTTCAAGAAGTCAGAACTGTAATTTCTTTGGAGTTGGAAGATTATTTTAGGAAGAAGCATTGTGTGCTTATCATTGCACAGATCCTTAGGGACTTACCTAGTGCTGGTTTCTGAACAGAGGGTACTGGGCTTGGTGGACATTTTGCCTGGTGTGGCTAATTTTAAGCATTTATGGGGAATTTTTAGCTAAGTTACCTCTGACTCTCTAAGCAAAGTAATTTGCTGGGTTTCTTCCTCTCCATTTGTGGATCTGTGAAAAATCTTTGCCCAGGAGAAGGGAGAGAGCTGATGTTACTCCTCCTGTAGAGTTGTGGTCTTAAGGCAGAAATTGGAGAGGCTGTGGTAGTTTTAGACATGTAGAAAAGGAAAGGAAAATTATATCATGTCAATAATTTTTGCAAAGCAATGAGTGCAATGACAATTTTTTGGAATGTGTAGCATATCAGAATATGCCTGAATAGTAGTGGTGGAGGTGGCTAGGTTGCTGTTCTTTCTGATTTGCTGGGAAAGTTTTCTCTTGGTGCAAATGATCCAGAGGCAAAATGAGCCAGGTTATTAGAATTCAGAGGTCTTTGATGGCTGGCTTCCTACTCTCCCCTACACATCTAATGGCAAATAACAGAGTATATGAGCTCTTCTTGCCCAAGATTTGATGCAAATTGAAAACGTCACCTCTTTGCCCTCTAAGGTCTCCAGAGTGGCCTTTTCAGTAAGTTTCAGTGGGCTCAGCTATTCCAAATGATGTACTGGTTTAATATAAGGGAAATTCCACATTTTGGAAAGGGTAAAATAAGTGTTTGGTTCTTGTTTGTGCTCCTCTAAATATTCAGCTTAGCCCTGAATGTTGCATTTGACTTAATAGAATAAAAGCAAGAATCAGGCATAACAAGCTGAAGAAAAACCACAGCTCATGTGTGTCTCAGCTCATGTGTGCTATGTGGTCTGAAGGACTTGGAAGGAATGTAAGTTGAGTGCCATCTTTCTGTGCTTAAGGTCTTTACTTGGCTGCCTGTGAAAATTTTAAGGGAAGTCACATGTCAGAGCTGCAATATATCCAAATAATAAATCCAAATAAAACAAACCTTAAAACAAGTCAACATAAAGGATACAAAAGTCAAAATGAAGCCAAATGTGTCTCTCTCAAAAAGAAATAGTGGGTATTTGGATTTTATTAGGAGTTTAGTGTCAAGGTTTCAGTTGCTACAGTTGCACATAAAAGTTGCTGTTGGATAAGATCTCCAGGTTTTAACATTTATGTCTTAACCTCTCATGAAGATACAGCACAAGATTGACACTCATGGGAAATTTATGAAGTAATCTTGGTGTGTGGGTACTGGTACTTTTGGCTGTTTGATAAATTGCCTTATTTTGTAGTGGCATATATGTGATCTTGCTCACAGAGGCATTCCAGTTTGGACGGGTTGGAAGTGCTGCCAGAAATTCTTTGGGTGTGGAAATCGCATGCGCGTTCTTTCACATAATCCTTACTGGAAGCTCTTTGAGCATCACTGGAAGGCAGGAAGCTGCTGCTCCCCTCTTCCTTTTCCTCTGCAAAGGTTAAAACAACTGTGAACATATAGAGAGTGAATATGAGCCAGTGGTTGGAGCAGAACAGGTTGGAAGTAAGGCCTTTCTGGTTTCCAAAGCTGTTCCCCAGCTATGTTGTTACAGAGTTTACATTCTAGTAAAATTATAAGCTTTCTTCTGAAAGATGTAGCATATGGAGAATTGAAGGATTTAAGAGTAATACTATTGTTGGTTAGTCCTTCTCTTTCTATATGGAAGCCATAAAATTAAAACTAGTCTTTGGGTAGAAGAGTTTCATTAAGAGAATTGAAATTTGAGACAGGTAATTGTGTGACCAACAGATGCAGCCTGAGATTGGGAAGGATTTAAAAAAAAACAGAAACCAAAGGAAGACTTGCTTCAGGTCATCAGCTAATGAACTGTAGAAACCTGGAAGAAATTCCATTGTCAAATACAGTTTTGCCTTGTTGGCACTTGCTTTGTGGTATTACTTTGCTTTGAGGTATTTGGCATATCCTGCTGGATTAAGTGTCCCTGGTTATCTCTGGTTTTTGTGGCACGATAACTTCCATACAGGCTTTTAATAGGCTGCCATTTCTGTCAGCAAGCTGCTCTCAGCTCCTGTAGTCAGCTGGAATTCTTACAACTCGAGCCTTTAGAAGAAGAAAGTCACTTGCCAGCCAGAGGAGTTATGGTGGTTCTGGTGTTACTGCACTCCCTTGAATGTAAAACCATTCAATATGTTGCTGTTTGTTCTCTAATTCCAGGAAAGCCAATATTTTCAGTGGACATTCACCCAGATGGGACCAAGTTTGCAACAGGAGGACAAGGTAAGTCTGTGTACTGGTAGAAGGCAGAATTTTGAGTAACAACAACAACAACAATAATAATAATAACAACAACAACAATAATAATAAAATAATAATAATTATTATTATCATTATATTAATAATCATAATCATAATCATAATCATAATAATCTGGTGCTTTCACAGCACTTGAATTGCCTTGACCCTTTTAAAAAGACATCACTTTATCTCTAGGAAACAGATAATTCTGTAACCTATGAAAATGTATTGGGAAGTGCTGCTGCTCCTGCAGAAGGCAGGGTTATATGTTCTGATGTCCTCATCCCTTTGGATGTCATTGAGATAGTGGCTGCTATCAGTGATTGAGTCATGGCCATATGGGCCAAATTTCCTTTAAATTTGAAGAGGAACTGGATGTGCAGTTGAGCTTTTTCAGTTGCTAAATAGTAGAGCTATTGGAACAGAAAATTCCAATTATATAAATAGAATAGCTTAAGAAATAAATGCAAAAATATTATTTGGTTCACAATAGTGAATAATTTTATGTTGGCTACAATAATTGCAATTTAGTATTTGAAAATGTATCTTTTTTAAAATACAATTTTATTACCAGTAGTTGTCCTTATAGTTGGTATCAGTTATGTGCAGTATGACTTTTGTATGAGGCTGTATAAATTTATTTTTAATTGCTCCAAGAAAAATAAAGCACTTCTGATTTGGTCTAATTATATCAAAGTGACATCTGTATTCAGCTGTTTCCAAAATCCCCACTGCAGCACTGCCTACATTTTCACATCTGTTCTGGAACTGAGATTGATTTGAAAAGCTTTTTTTGGGTGTATTTAGAAGGGGGAGCTTTTTGATCTCTTACAGGTCAGGATTCTGGCAAAGTTGTGATCTGGAATATGGCTCCTGTCCTGAAAGAGGAAGATGAAAAGAATGAAAATATCCCCAAGATGCTTTGTCAGATGGACAATCACTTAGGTAACAAAGTTGGTTTCTGGGTTTTTTTGTTGCTGACTATTAGTAATTTGCCAAAGCTTAAGACTTACATGTCTGTAGTTGCAAAAATAGTGCCTGTCCAGTGGTGAAGAATCAATAAAACACAGCAGAGTGGTCTCATACTTTGGTTGTGTACTTTTCAAGATATTTAGTAGAAAATGCTGTTAAAATGTGAGGGAATGTGCAGAGGACTATAGATATATTTGGAAATCTCCTCCCTATAAGCTTTTATCAGCTGTGGCCATAAAGTATTTGATAATGCACATTCTGAGAAACTGTTGAGCTCTGAAGGAAAGGACAGGAGAAGAAGTGTAAAAGATACATCATATGAAGTATTTTGGTAATAGTTATAAATTATTACATTTATTACATTATAAATCATGGCATTTGGAATTTGTAAAGTCACCTGACAAGTTGTCCCTTCTTCAAAATATACCTCTCCTTCTTTGCCCTCTTAATCTCACTTTACTTACTAGAATAAGTTTCCTTCATTAGAGGAATATTAATCTTTCTTCCTTCAAGCCTCTTTTGGTGAAGCTTTTTTAGATAAGGAATAGAGTTTTTTAAGCAAGAAATTCCTCAACTGCTACTGAAAGATAAGTACCAATTCATTTATCTAAAGCTGACAGAGTAACTGCTTTGAGTGGGAAAAGTCCACTTAAATCCTAAATGTCTTCTGACAAGTTTTGCTTATTTGTAATATAAATCCTGTCTGCAGTCCAGAACCACTTATTTTCACATATTTCATCTTGCAAACTTTCTTTTGTGCATTTCAGCTTGTGTGAACTGTGTGCGATGGTCGAACAATGGCGTTTACTTGGCTTCGGGGGGAGATGACAAGCTGATTATGGTGTGGAAACGAGCTGCGTAAGCATCCTTCTTCCTTCACCCCTGAATTGCATTTCAAGGAGGTTTCTCTGTGATATCCCAGTGCTTCCTCCCTGTGCTGCCCTTTGCTAAGCTCAGTGCTCCACCTGGTGTGGAAGGAGCTGGAAGCTGGGACACCACAGTGGTGTTGGGGATGTGGCCCCGCTGTCCTTTGGGCTGGAGGGTGTCTGCCTGGGCAGTCTCTCCGCTCTGGAGGAGCTGAGACATTTTCTTCTGTCCTTGAAGAAAACTTCCTGGTGAGATTTGAAGAGTCACCTTCAATGTTACCATTTTATGCTATCTGTAGAAGTTCTACATTTTATTGAAGCTAATTTTTTAATAACTGGAATTACTCTCTCTAAAAAAATGCTCTTTTTTTTCCCTTCTGTAATGTAGGGATAACTGACTATAAAATACAAGTGTACTGTGCAGCTGATTTTCTTTTTAAAAAGTGGAGAGCTTGTGGTGGTTCTTCTTATAACTGTTTCTATTTTAATTAGGTACATTGGACCTAGCACTGTGTTTGGTTCTAGTAGCAAACTTGCTAATGTTGAGCAGTGGAGGTGTGTGTCAATTCTTAGAAGCCATTCAGGGGGTAAGTTTCAAGGTGTTGAATGAACATAATTTGCATGTATTTGGAAAAAATTGCTTTTCAGCATCATGTTTTCTTGTTTGAAATATGTATTTGGTGGCAAGTCAGTAATTAATTTTAAGAGCAACAATGAAAATTGAAAAGAAATAGTTTTTAACGAAATGCAATTTTCATACAAATAACTTCTGGCAAGTATGGTATGTAGGAGAAAAATTACCAACTAAGAAACTTAGATTTTGCTATTTTCTAGCTTAAAAGTGGATCTGAATAAAGGAAGCTATACTGTGTCTTTAATTAAATGTTCACACTAGCAGTGAATAATCTGATTGTCAAAAGACCGTATTTTTGTAAACCAAAGAATATCAGTGTTTATATAGAAGAAAAATATCTAAAGAACAATGCAAAATTTGAATAAATAAATAATTTCAAATGCATTTTGCATCTGCTGACATGAGCTGTGATTAAAATCAAGATGACAATCACTTTGATCACTCCACGTGGAGCAAAGTGAGTGCATTGTAATAGCTTCTGTTACTTATTCAAAACTAGACTAAGTTCTTTGTGCAAGCATTAGTACTTCCTACAGTTACTAAACATTGCATTCTTTCCCTTTTGTTTTTTTTTCTTGACCCCTATTGAGTATTGGAAGTTGGGGAGATTCACTCCCAGTGAGTGTTGCTTTCTTACCTTCCAATTTAGTGAGGTGATAATCATTTCTCAGTGATAGCAAAATATTGCTACTGAGAACACAAGTTCTTTGTAAAAAGACTTATTGATTTTCTGATTACCATCCATCTCTTAAATGGAAACTTCCTTTTCTCAAACAGATGTGATGGATGTAGCATGGTCTCCACATGATGCCTGGCTGGCATCCTGTAGTGTTGATAACACTGTTGTCATCTGGAATGCTGTCAAATTCCCAGGTGAGAGCTCTAAAGATGATCCAGCATCTAAAGCTTTGTGACTAAGTCTTCCCTTCTTGGGTGTATTTCACTGACTCTTCAGATCTCTAGGAGGGATTGGGTTGTCTGTCTTCTGGAGTGACACACCTGCAGTCTGGCAGGTCAGTCCTTCTTCCAGGTTTGGGTGGCAGTGAGCAGGGGATTCTACCCTGCTGCAGACAACAGCTGCATTCAGTTTGTGCTGCTGATTTTACATGAAAGTCGTGATTGCCTGTGTTTATTTACATACCATTTATTTTAAACTGGCTTCCAATACTGATACCAGAGTTTTTAGACTTTGAAGCTAACTGTGGACCCTCTCAGCCTCTTCTCCCACAGGCTGATAAGCAAGTGTGCCTGAAAGTAGGTTACCAGGTCTGCCAGCCTTGTGTGTCTGTTGAGTCACAACTTTGACTTGGTTCACACTTGCTGCACAAAGCTGGATTAGTTGTGATAATCTTTGGGTGTGGAGGAAAGGGTGAATGTTTAACTGAAATTCCAGTTCAAGTGCTGCTTTCCACAGTTTCATAGTGCTACTCTGAAGCTCTGGGACTCTGCTGCTCTGACCTGTCTTCTGAAGAGTTTTGCACCACTTACTCTGGCCAGAAGTCTCCTTACCACTTCTTTTATATCAGTTTTTTCTAAAGTATAGGTTCCAATTTGGTTGATATGTTGTTTCTACACTAAAGGAGGTTAAGCTTAATACACTGCTCCAAAAAGATACTGTGAAGTTTCTCAACACTCTGCCCTGAAGGAGATAGCACTAACTACTTTCTATTCTCAATTTTTGTGTGCGCAGAAATTCTTGCCACTTTGAAGGGGCATTCTGGCTTGGTGAAAGGGCTGACCTGGGATCCTGTTGGGAAATACATTGCCTCTCAGGCTGATGATCGAAGTTTGAAGGTGTGGCGGACCATGGACTGGCAGCTGGAAACCAGCATCACAAAACCCTTTGATGAGGTACTTCACAATGTGTGACTGTTCAAAGTGAATTCCCCTAGAATGAATGAAAACTGGAAGAATAACTTGGATTCTGCACAAACATGAATTAATTGAACAGTACCGAATCAAATAATGCTCTCAGATAGCAGCTACAAAAGAAGGGAAAAAAAGTATTACTTTCTCATAAAAATATGAGACTCATTGTCATTTGTTATTGTGGGTGTCAAAAGTTTACATGGGTTCTGTAAATAATTAAGTAAACTTCTGAAAATATAGTGTTTATTCTGGGGAAGTGTTTGCACACTGATCACAATAGTCTGACATTCTTCCCTACACATCTTCTCTTTGCCACTATCAGAAATGAGGTAAGTACTTAGGAGGGATCTCTGGTCTGTTAGGTGATGTTAGGTGATGACTTTGATGAAGAGATCAAGTTCCTGGGGACAGAAGCTGGTGCTTGGTGAGTGGAGTATTCTGCAGTGATCTGAGGGAATTGTGATTAGTGCAGTTGCTCTTTGACCTTGTCTGCTTCAACTCAGGTGGGAGCTGGTGTGGCAAGCTGAAGTCTCATCATTAGTGGTTGCTGTGTTGCAGCCCTGTTACTAACTAGGACTGTGATAAATACTGAGGAAACAGTATCCAAAAAGATGTAACATTTGTCTTTCCTTTTGAAAAGTTCTCTGAGTTCCTTCCCCCCACTTCTGATAGGGTTTCTTAAGTTACACTACATCACCTGTGTAAACATGGCCAAATGCTGGGAATTGTGTGTGAGGTCATTCTTTTATACTCTCAGGATACTTTGTAATCATATTCCCTAAATCTGAAATTTAAATAGTTTGTATTACAACCCCTTTGTTTGCCACACGTTTTTAAAGCCCTGGTATGGTTTTTTTTTGTCAGTGTGGAGGGACAACTCATGTGTTGCGCCTTAGCTGGTCACCTGATGGTCACTATCTTGTTTCTGCTCATGCCATGAATAATTCTGGACCCACTGCTCAGATCATTGAGAGGGATGGATGGAAAACCAACATGGATTTTGTAGGGCACCGGAAGGCAGTTACAGTAGTGGTGAGTGAGTGATAGTAATTTATTTCTGAAGTTAAAACCTGTTGCTTTTTGATAATTTTATGTATAAATGGGACAAGAAGTGAAGATGGTTGTCAAGATTAGTAAAGCAAATGCATGGTAGTGATTAAAAAATGTCAGCTTTGCATGTTGGAAGCAATCAGGTGGCTGTTGTGATAAGAGAACTGGATGTAGATGAACGAGACAAAGGGGAATACAGGAGCATGTTAGGAATGTCAAACTTCAGCTTTGTTGGCTGTTCAGTGACTTGATTAAAATGATTTAGGTTTCTAGTGCGTTTCTGATCCCTAGTAAAATTAATATTGTTTGCCTTTTCTGTGAAGGCATTCAGAAAACCCCTTAAGAAAGCCTCTGCAACTTTTGTCAGTGCTCTTATAGAGTCTGGTTCAGGACTTTGTTTCTATGAAATGTTGTTTTTTGACTCTTAAGTGGAAAGTTTGCTTAGAAAGCAGATCTTCTGCTGAAATGTAATTACTGTGATAAAACTTGGGCATCTTGTTTGTTCAGAAATTCAATCCAAAAATCTTCAAAAAGAAACAAAAGAATGGGAGCTCCACCAAGTCAAGTTGTCCCTACTGCTGTTGTGCTGTCGGTAGCAAAGATCGATCTCTGTCTGTCTGGGTAAGTGATTTCTTTGCTGCCTTTGAACTAACATGTCATTGGATAACTTGGGGGTTTAGCACAAAGGTCACATGTACAGCATTAGGTCATATATTTAATGTCATGTTTAGGGGTTTTTTGTCTCTGTTGTTAGAGGTTTAGCTGGGTGGTTAGGAAGGGGATTGGTATTAGTTCGTTTCTCTAAAGGCAAGAGCAGTTTGCAGAGTGTGCCCTGGTAACGGGGAGCAGCTGTCAGGGGATAAAACATTTTACTACAGCTAATAAATGCAACCTTATTTTCATCCTTTTACTTGTCTTCTGTCCTTGTAAAGGAAAGGGATGTGAAAGTGAATGAGCTTTTTAAGTATTCTTTCAAGTTTTGATATCTAGTTTGGGTTTTACTTTAAAATCTACACTAAAATTTTTATTCTGGCTAAGAGAAGAGTAGCTATTTTCACATTTTTAAATGCAACTGGAAAATACAGGGAATCAATTTAACTGATTTTTAAAGCTTTCTGGTGAGAACTTGTGCCAGAACCCACCAATTGCTAACTGCAATCTACTATTTATAGCTTCCAGTGTGATATTTATCCATCAATCTCTGGATGCATAACTAAATCTGTTTCTGGTAATGCTACCAGTGCCTACCCATATCAAAGTATCACTCAGTATATTTTACTTTCTATTTATATTATGAAGATTTCATTTGGAGTGGCTGTTGAGGTTACAGAAGGTAGTACAGAGATGCAGTTATAGGTTGTCTTTGCCCTGAGGAACTTAATAAACATATAGAGCACAGACCTATGGAAGCATAAATGACTACTGAAGATGACAGTGACACTGCATCTGTGAACCTGTGAGCCTGAAACTCCCTTGCCCTTATCAACCTCTGCTTCATTTCAGTTGTACTATACACTTAGAAATATTAAGTCCATTGGTTTGACATTAAAGAGCTTAGAATGTCTAATTTAGAGCAGGTTATTGGAGTTTTCATATTCAGTTCTTTATTACTAAGCTGATTCTTAAGTGCAGAGGAATCCTCTTTAAGAGTTAGTGTGAATCAAATTCCCTTTGCTCTTGATAGGTTTCACTTTCTCGGACAAGTAGTCTGAGTGAGGACAGGGAAACCTAATCTGTTTTCTGTCTTCTTGTGCTGGCAGTTTGCAGCATCCTTATCTCAGTACAGCTTAGAATAGAAGCTGTCTTTTGCATCTGTGGAATTGCTTTTGGAGTGGCAGAGAGTGTTTTGAGACTGTAGTGTAAAGGCAAAGTTGATTAAGAAGTTCAGTCTGTGTTTCAGAAAGGAGAATTGAATGTCAGCTGTTCTTCTCCAGAGGTTTTCTGCTCCAGCAGTGGAACAGGTGACTTGGTGCTTCAGATGCACCACCAGGCACGCAGCTGTTTCCTGGCCAGATTGGTGCCTATTGTGAGGCTCTGGGAGAGTGTTAATGTGGTACTATCTGTGGTAGTGTAGAACTTCTACATTTCTGAGTGTTGTTTCTTGTTTTCTTAAGCTCACGTGTCTGAAGCGACCTTTAGTTGTCATACATGAGCTGTTTGACAAGTCAATCATGGACATCTCCTGGTAAGTTGATTTCTGCTGTTTGTTATGGAAGCCAAAGCATTGTTATCAACTTTAGGTGTACTTATTAGCTGGAAATGCCTTAAAACAGTACAGATTGTGGTTGTTGGAACACAAATGATTGGTTCCTGAAGGTTTTGTTTCTGCTGCAGCATCTTTGGTAGTATATGAACAAATAGCACATGGTCACTTGAGATTATTAACTGAACAAATAATAATGTATTTAGAGCAAGACACAGTAAAAATAGCTGTGGAATGAGTTTCTACTTGTTACGATTCTCTGACATAGGTTGTCTTAATTCTGTCACTTCCTCACTTCTGAAATTCTCCTTTAGTAGTTACAACAATCTCTTGGTGGGTTTATACTGGGAATTTTAAAGCTTCCTGGTTTCTATGTGCCATGTGGATTTTGCCTTGAAGCTCAGAGTACAAAAAAAAAGCTCTCAAACTAAAACATTTTTCTTTCATTAAGAGATTAAGGCTAGAAAGCCAGAAAGTGCAATATTTCATGAGAAGTGCTGCTATTGTTATAGTACAATAGCTTTGAATAGTTTCATTTTCCTGTAGTGTTTTTTATTTCTCCATCTGCAATTTGCACATTTTTCATGGCATGAAGTCATTGGGAGTAATAGCTGGTTAACATTTTGTAGTTTGTGAGGAAATGGTTTTGTGGGGTATTTGAGAGACAAAGGATCATCAGGCAGCTTGGCATTTTATATCCTGTTTACAAATTGAAACAGATGGATAAAATGTCAATAATATGGAGTGTTCCCAGAAATGTGCTCCATTCTGAAAACAGAGTTAGTAAATTCTGAGAAACCTGGTACTATTGTATTGTTATAGCTATATAATTTCTGGTTTAGAATTTTAGACTTGGATCCATCAATATAATATCTGTGAGGGATTCTGTTTTCACAGAACAATTGCTTGGATCCAGAGGTCAATAGGAGCTTAGCAATTTTCTCTGCAAAGCAAACAGAAAACTTGCAACATGAGTTTACTGTTTTCTATTTTGGAGTACTGTTGGTGTACCTTGTTTCATGGTGCTGAAGCTGATTTCTGTGGATGTGATGGTATCAGGGCACCAGCTGCCACAAAAATCAGGGTTCCAAATGCCTGTAGCTGCGGTACTTGTAATAGATTTTTAGTAACTTGGTTAGGACTCTGGAGTTGGGCCAGCTTTCCTTTCCTCTTCCCTTCTGTGTAACAATTCATCTGTAAGCCACTGTGTCACTGTCTCTGTGAACTGTGTACTTAAAAGTGTCTGAGGGAGAAGTCAAAATTCAAGTATTTTTTCAAATGTGCAGTAATAGGTTACATATGCAAGATTATCATTCTATTAAGATAGATGGTTTCTCCTCTCTCTTTTTGCTAAGAAAGAAAACCTGACCTCCAGAAGAGGGTTACTATGTATCCCCACAAATAAACACATGTGCAGTTTGCTTAAAAACCCAAATAATTGAACAGTAACAAAATCAAACCTGTGTTCTTGCCTAATACCAAGATTTTTTGGCCTGGTTGTCAGCTGAGGGCCCATTTCTTCACCCACTTCCATTAGCACAAAAATTTTGCTCGTCTATTGAAGAAAATGCATTTATAGTTTTCTCTCACTGTTCATTGTGAACACTACTCAGGTTTACCCCTTCAGGAAAGTTTTCATGGTGCTGCTCATGCCATGGGCAGGTTATTGTCCCAGTGCCACCATCCTTGTGCAGTCTGCAAAGGAGCATTGGCACAGGGGCTCTGCTGCCTGTCATCCTGTGTCCTCACTGTCCCACTTCTTTGGTTCCATGAGTTATTGCTGTGATAATAAATCTTAAGCTGAGATTTTTATTGAACAGTCCATCAGATTTTATTGAACAGTCCATCATCTTTGCTTGAATGAAAGAGATTAAAAACAAAGTTGGACCTTTATTTCCCTCAGGACCCTTAATGGACTTGGTATCCTGGTGTGTTCCATGGATGGATCAGTGGCATTTTTGGACTTTTCCCAGGATGAACTTGGGGACCCACTCAGCGAGGAGGAAAAGGTACAGTAAGCACTCAGGGAACCTTTGATCATATTTCAGGGATGTATTGATTCAATTAAAATACTGGCCTGTTTATAGAAGTATGTAGTGACTGATTTCCATATTATAGAAAATATGTTGCTCTTGTCTGCTTTACAAGTCATTAAAAAAGAGTAGTCAAGTGAATGTGTGGTATTAGTGTCTGTTCTGGAAAGAAAGAATTTGGAAAACATCCACTTGCTTACACATCATTATACATCTGAAGTAATTATTTGGCCAAGGAAACAAGAAGTGAGTGCTTCAAAGCTCTATAAAATTACTCTTTCACTTGCATATATGCAAGTCTTTTTAAACTGATTGCTCTTGGCTGTTTTTCCTCTCATTGCTATTAGCAACTAGAGCTTTGAATTTAATTTATTTTACATATTGATTTAGTGTTAGTTGAAACACAAAGGAAAAAATCTGGTGTATAAATGATACAGGGGGCATTTTATGGATTCCATTAGATTTGTATGATTCCCTTGTATTACAATCAGTGATGTCATGGTCACTCACATCTTTAATGCTCCCAGAGCAACATTCACCAGTCCACCTATGGCAAAAGCCTGGCTATCATGACTGAAGCTCAGTTGTCCACCACCATTATTGAGAATCCAGAGATGCTCAAGTACCAGCAGAGGCAGCAGCAGCAGGGGGATCAGAAGAATGCCTCAATTCGGGAAGGCTCCGGGAATTCCACAGCTCCCAAAGTGGCAAGCATGGTTAATGGGGAGAGTCTGGAGGACATCAGAAAGGTAGGTGCTCTTGGGCACTGTCAAATACTGGGTCACTAAATACCAAACTGTTAGGAAAGAACCAGTTTCTGTGCCCTTATTTGTGTTGAATGGCACC
>NC_140043.1:5967391-5969891 GCF_963513975.1 Fringilla coelebs | reverse complement strand
AACCCTAACCCTAGGCAGGGCAGCCAATCAGCCTAGGGTTAGGGCAGGGGCCAAGGAGAAAGCCCTCGAGGAGGCCAGCTTGTGGCAGTTTTGCGATGCCCCTGGGATGCCCTTTGCAGCTGCAGTGTGCCCAGAGTCCTGGCCCTTTTAGTTTGCGGAAGCCTGAGCCCTAGGCGTAACCCTAACCCTAACCCTAACCCTAGGCAGGGCAGCCAATCAGCCTAGGGTTAGGGCAGGGGCCAAGGAGAAAGCCCTCGAGGAGGCCAGCTTGTGGCAGTTTTGCGATGCCCCTGGGATGCCCTTTGCAGCTGCAGTGTGCCCGGAGCCCTGGGCCTTTTAGTTTGCGGAAGCCTGACCCCTAGGCGTAACCCTAATCCTAACCCTAGGCAGGGCAGCCAATCAGCCTAGGGTTAGGGCAGGGGCCAAGGAGAAAGCCCTCGAGGAGGCCAGCTTGTGGCAGTTTTGCGATGCCCCTGGGATGCCCTTTGCAGCTGCAGTGTGCCCGGAGCCCTGGCCCTTTTAGTTTGCAGAAGCCTGACCCCTAGGCGTAACCCTAACCCTAACCCTAGGCAGGGCAGCCAATCAGCCTAGGGTTAGGGCAGGGGCCAAGGAGAAAGCCCTCGAGGAGGCCAGCTTGTGGCAGTTTTGCGATGCCCCTGGGATGCCCTTTGCAGCTGCAGTGTGCCCGGAGCCCTGGCCCTTTTAGTTTGCGGAAGCCTGACCCCTAGGCGTAACCCTAACCCTAACCCTAGGCAGGGCAGCCAATCAGCCTAGGGTTAGGGCAGGGGCCAAGGAGAAAGCCCTCGAGGAGGCCAGCTTGTGGCAGTTTTGCGATGCCCCTGGGATGCCCTTTGCAGCTGCAGTGTGCCCGGGGCCCTGGGCATTTTAGTTTGCGGAAGCCTGACCCCTAGGCGTAACCCTAACCCTAACCCTAACCCTAACCCTAGGCAGGGCAGCCAATCAGCCTAGAGTTAGGGCAGGGGCCAAAGAGAAAGCCCTCGAGGAGGCCAGCTTGTGGCAGTTTTGCGATGCCCCTGGGATGCCCTTTGCAGCTGCAGTGTACCCGGAGCCATGGGCCTTTTAGTTTGCGGAAGCCTGACCCCTAGGCGTAACCCTAACCCTAACCCTAACCCTAACCCTAGGCAGGGCAGCCAATCAGCCTAGGGTTAGGGCAGGGGCCAAGGAGAAAGCCCTCGAGGAGGCCAGCTTGTGGCAGTTTTGCGATGCCCCTGGGATGCCCTTTGCAGCTGCAGTGTGCCCGGAGCCCTGGCCCTTTTAGTTTGCGGAAGCCTGACCCCTAGGCGTAACCCTAACCCTAACCCTAACCCTAGGCAGGGCAGCCAATCAGCCTAGGGTTAGGGCAGGGGCCAAGGAGAAAGCCCTCGAGGAGGCCAGCTTGTGGCAGTTTTGCGATGCCCCTGGGATGCCCTTTGCAGCTGCAGTGTGCCCGGAGCCCTGGGCCTTTTAGTTTGCGGAAGCCTGACCCCTAGGCGTAACCCTAACCCTAACCCTAACCCTAACCCTAACCCTAGGCAGGGCAGCCAATCAGCCTAGGGTTAGGGCAGGGGCCAAGGAGAAAGCCCTCGAGGAGGCCAGCTTGTGGCAGTTTTGCGATGCCCCTGGGATGCCCTTTGCAGCTGCAGTGTGCCCGGAGCCCTGGCCCTTTTAGTTTGCGGAAGCCTGACCCCTAGGCGTAACCCGAACCCTAACCCTAACCCTAGGCAGGGCAGCCAATCAGCCTAGGGTTAGGGCAGGGGCCAAGGAGAAAGCCCTCGAGGAGGCCAGCTTGTGGCAGTTTTGCGATGCCCCTGGGATGCCCTTTGCAGCTGCAGTGTGCCCGGAGCCCTGGCCCTTTTAGTTTGCGGAAGCCTGACCCCTAGGCGTAACCCTAACCCTAACCCTAGGCAGGGCAGCCAATCAGCCTAGGGTTAGGGCAGGGGCCAAGGAGAAAGCCCTCGAGGAAGCCAGCTTGTGGCAGTTTTGCGATGCCCCTGGGATGCCCTTTGCAGCTGCAGTGTGCTCGGGGCCCTGGGCATTTTAGTTTGCGGAAGCCTGACCCCTAGGCGTAACCCTAACCCTAACCCTAACCCTAGGCAGGGCAGCCAATCAGCCTAGGGTTAGGGCAGGGGCCAAGGAGAAAGCCCTCGAGGAGGCCAGCTTGTGGCAGTTTTGCGATGCCCCTGGGATGCCCTTTGCAGCTGCAGTGTGCCCGGAGCCCTGGGCCTTTTAGTTTGCGGAAGCCTGACCCCTAGGCGTAACCCTAACCCTAACCCTAACCCTAGGCAGGGCAGCCAATCAGCCTAGGGTTAGGGCAGGGGCCAAGGAGAAAGCCCTCGAGGAGGCCAGCTTGTGGCAGTTTTGCGATGCCCCTGGGATGCCCTTTGCAGCTGCAGTGTGCCCGGAGCCCTGGCCCTTTTAGTTTGCAGAAGCCTGACCCCTAGGCGTAACCCTAACCCTAACCCTAACCCTAGGCAGGGCAGCCAATCAGCCTAGGGTTAGG